>NW_026652281.1:71838513-71964655 GCF_009828535.3 Hylobates moloch | reverse complement strand
ACAGTTAACCTTTGTTGAGTGTTTAGCAGGTGCTAGGTACATACTAGTGTTTTCCTTAATGTATTTAATCTTCATAATTATGAAATGGGTGCTATTATTAGTCCCATCTTATAGATGAGGCAACTGAGGTTCAGGGATAAAGTAATAAAATTGTCTGGGGTCACCGAGTCACTAAGTGCAGGGTGTTGTATTTTCGTACCCGAAGCCCTAAGTTCACTATTCGCCACTCTGAATGTCCCCTTTAGGGAATTTCCACCAGAATCCTCATTGGGGATTGAAATGTCTTTAGATGGAGGAAAAAGTTTTATGACAAGTCTGCATCTCTGATAAAAAGTGTAGTGAATGACGAAGGGAGAATCGCAAGCTCCTTTTCCTTTCTTTTCCTTTCCCCTGTCATAGAGCAGCTGTAGGCAGAGAGGTGTCTGAGTTGTTACCAAACACATGTGACTGAGCTGCTGCTGCTGGGAAATGTGCCTCTAAACCAGTCCTGCCTTTTCCACTGGCGTCCCTTCGGCCCTAAGTGCTGAGGTAGGATTTTTGTGCTTTGACTGGATTCTGAACAAGGCATTTTAGGAAGAGTGGTTAGTCCCGCAAATGAACCAATGGCAGATTCCCAGGGACGTGTGTGTGTGTGGTGTGGGGTGTGTGTGTGTGTGTGTGTGTGTGTTTTGAGATAGGGTCTCACTCTGTCACCCAGGCTGGAGTGTAGTGGCATATCACGGCTTATTGCAACCACTACCTATCCAGCTTAAGTGATCCTCCCACCTCAGCCTCCCAAGTAGCTGGGACTGCGGGTGTGCACCACAACAACCAGCTAGTTTTTAAATTTTTTTGTAGAGACAGGGTCTCACTATATGTCCAGGCTGGTCCCAAACTCCTGGACTCAACTCATGCTCCTGCCTCAGCCCCCCAGTGCTGGGATCACAGGTGTGAGCCACCGTGCCTAGCCCCAGGGATGTGTCTGATGAGATTCTTTTTTAACACAAGGAAGAGAATCCCAGGTGACTTCTGTAGGAGGATAGTGAATGCCAGGAGGAGGAGATGAACGTGTGGAGATAACATGGGAAGTTGCCTTATCAGCTGTGGGGACAGCGTTTCCAAGCCTGGACTCCACAGCAAGCCTCAAAGAGCTCCAGGTCCAGTGGCCCAAGTTGCACGTGACCATCTGTGACCACCTTCTTTCCATTCACCTCGCCTTTTGCATCCCAAAATACAGGTTCTGATGGACATTTTCATGATCGTTCGGCCTGAACGTGCCTCCTACAGACATCCTAGCCCAAGCAGGCCTCGATGGCCAGAAAGTTCAGTCTCACATGGCAGGAAGGCCTGATTAGGGCCTGGTTCAGCAGACCGCCAAGGAAGCATTCTCTCCATCATCCCCAGTGTTGGCTTCATCAAGGCTAGTATAAAGATGGCAGTAACAGTTCCAGGCAGCATATCAAGACCCTAGAACATGCCAGAGGAAGAAAAGCCTTTTTCTGTCTCAAGGAAACTTCCAGAAGCCTCCATTGCTGGGCAATGAGTCATCTGCCTATACCTGCACCCACCCCTGTCATGGGAAGGGTGGTGATTCCCCTTAGTCAAGAAGAGTGGATGCTGGTGAGGTGGCCATGGTGTCCACAGCTGCCCACTGGGCAGAGGTGAGGCAGGCACTTCAGGCGGTTTCCCTGGCTCTGAACCCTGACCCGCAAGCATTGGCCAGGTCAATAGTTGGACAAGTGTGTGCTACAAGGACCTACTTGGGCCACTTCCCTCAGGACGTGAACTTGGCCTGCCTTTCTTTCCTGGATTCAACCTTGAGATACATAATGGGAGGGGCCATGGAAAGCCCAAGAGGCAGTGTTCTGGATTTGAGTGAGTGCCTTCTGGGCACCTCCTCTGATGGAGAAACAAATCCCTCCTGACCTTGAGCAACACTACAGGAATGTGCCTGGTGTAAACAGGAACCAGCCGTTTCTTTTTTGAGATGGAGTCTCACGGTTGCCCAGGCTGGAGTGTAGTGGTGTGATTCGGCTCATTGTAACCTCTGCTTCGTGGGTTCACGTGATTGTGCCTCAGCCTCCTAAGTAGCTGGAATCAGCCATTTCTACTCATAGTTTTTATCTTGCCAAGAGGTCACCCTGCCGTTGGCCTGCCTTAGCTCTGTTAAAAAGGTTGTGCTCTGCCAGGTGTGGTGGCTCACGCCTGTAATCCCAGCACTTTGGGAGGCCAAGGTGGGCGGATCACGAGGTCAAGAGTTCGAGACCAGCCTGACCAACACGGTGAAACCCCGTCTCTACTAAAAATACAAGAATTAGCTGGGTGAGTGTGGTGTCACGGGCTTGTGATCCCAGCTACTCAGGAGGCTGAGGCAGGAGAATCGCTTGAACCCAGGAGGTGGAGGTTGTAGTGAGCTGGGATGGCGCCACTGCACACTCTAGCCCCGGGCAACAGAGTGAGACTCCGTCTCAAAAACAAAACACACAAAAAAAACTGTCTTCGGGTGATTGTGGAGAGGTGATCCTATGTCCGCTGTGTTGCTCCCATCCAAGCCCTGGTGACTGGTCACTCTCAGGAGGGTGTGATGGTCAGGCCTTGCGCCTGGTGTAAATTCTGTCTGTAACAGGGTGTGACTTTCTAACTCAACATCACCACTGGCTTAGGAGTTCCATTTGCACAGGGGGCGCTTTATTGCTTTTCTATGTACATAAGAACTTCACGTCTTACCAGTGGAGGTTGGGCAGCCAAGACACCACAATGCTGGGTGTCTTCAGAATGGACTTAACCTTGTCCTTTTGCTTTCTGCCAGTGCAGATCACCATCTGTCAGATGAGCAGGACCCCACCCCTCTGGCAGTCTTGTCTTGGGAGAATCACTCTGAGCTCCCATCCTTTGTAAAATTGGTTTGAGCACCACCCTCCGTCACGGCTGCAGTGAGCCATGACTGCACCACTGTGCTCCAGCCTGGGTGACAGAGCAAGACCCTATCTCAAAAAAAAAAAAAAGTATTTGCCAAATAGACACAGTCCTCACAAAGGAAGTTGGCAGAATAACACCTGTTCCTACCACATCTCAGAACCTGTGTATTTGGTAGGTTACGAAACAAAAGGGAATTAAGTTTGCTAATCAGCTGACCTTAAAACAGGAAGAGGATCCTGCGTTTCTGGGTGGGCCGGAGGAATCACAAAGATCCCTAAATATGGAAGAGGAAGGCAAAAAAGAGTCCGCGTCAAAGAGACTTAAGAAAGACTTGAGTAGACACTGCTGGTTTTGAAGATGGGAAGGGAAGGGTGTGCTGTCTAGAAGCTGGAAAAGGCAAGGAAGTAGATTCCCCCTAGAGCCTCCCAGAAGGAGCATAGCCCTGCTGATGCCTTACTTTTAGCCCAGTGAGACTAGGCGGACTTCAGACCAATAGAACCGTCGGATGACAACATTATGTTTTAAGCTGCTAAAATTGTGGCAATTTGTTAAAGTAACAATAGAAGACCTAATACAAGTCTCATGGAAGTTGCCATAATTTTCTTTTTCTTTCTTTTTTTTTTCGAGACAGTCTCACTCTCACTCCACGCCCAGGCTGGAGTGCAGAGGCGTGATCTCAGCTCACTGCAACCTCTACCTCCAGGGTTCAAGCGATTCTCCTGCCTCAGCCTCCCGAGAAGCTGGGATTACTGGTGAGCACCACCACACCCAGCTAATTTTTTTTTGTATTTTTAGTAGAGATGGGGTTTCACCATGTTGGCCAGGATGGTCTTGATCTCTTGGCCTCGTGATCCACCCACCTCAGCCTCCCAAAGTGTTGGTATTACAGGCGTGAGCCACCGCACCCAGGCCCCATCATTTTTATTTTCTACAATTCTGGCTGACATCTTATTGCTCCATCCTTGCTAATGATAGACTTCATCTCATATAGACCAGTGTTTTCAGAGACCGGCTTACTGATTCAGTAAAGGGCTGGGGGAAACTGCACACACAGGGACATACAAAATCTAAGCCTCCGCCTGGGCCACATGACAAGATTCAGAAGCACCTTTGGTATAATGGGTACCTGACCTCATGTGAAAGTCCAAGTTCAAGTTAATGCGAGAGCGGTAAGAATTCACTGGCCTAGGCTTGGGAACTAATGCCGCCCAACACGTTCAGCCTCAGAGGAGAAGAAATGACTTGAAGAACATAATTTGTGAATTTGCTAATTGTTTTTTTCATTTTATAGCATCACACAGTAAAAGTAGTAGATAAAATAATTTTAATGAAAATAATTTTGTGGGCCAGGCACGGTGGCTCACGCCTATGTAATCCCAGCACTGCGGGAGGCTGAGGCAGGCGGATCACCTGAGGTCAGGAGTTCTAGACCAGCCTGACCAACATGGAGAAACCCCATCTCTACTAAAAATACAAAATTAGCCGGGTGTGGTGGCGCACTCCTGTTATCCCAGCTACTCAAGAGGCTGAGGCAAGAGAATCGGGAGGCGGAGGTTGGGGTGAGCCAAGATCACGCCATTGTACTCCAGCCTGGGCAACAAGAGTGAAACTCCGTCTCAAAAAAAGAAAAAAAATAGAATTTTGTGAAATAAAGGCCACTTGGGAGTATCTGAGCCACCCCACAATGCTTTCTGAGTTTCTGTATGATTTATTTAGTAGAAGGGAGGGAAAGAAGCATTCATTAGTGTCTGCTGTCCTTTTTTTTTTGAGATGATATTTTGCTCTTGTCGCCCAGGCTTGAGTGCAGTGACGCAATCTCGACTCACTGCAACCTCCACCTCCTGGGTTCAAGCGATTCTCCTGCGTCAGCCTCCCAAGTAGCTGGGATTACAGGTGTGTGCCACCACACCTGGCTAAGTTTTGTATTGTTAGTAGAGACGGGGTTTCACCATGTTGGCCAGACTGGTCTTGAATTCCTGACCTCAGGTGATCTGCCTGCCTCAGCCTCCCAAAGTGCTGGGATTACAGGCGTGAATCACCGTGCCCAGCCAATAAATTGATTTAAAAAAAATTTTTAGTCCCTTTTACTGTCTGAGGTTAACTAAGTGTTCAACTGTAGTCTTGTATTTCTCAGAGTAAAGATGAAATGTAATCTATGTCCAGTTCCAGTGTGGATCTTCTAGAAGCACAATAGTTTGGGGCACTTTTAATCCACAATGTGGATGCATTTGCACAATGGCAGTGGGGCTGAGATGATGAATCACCAATCAGTATGAATGCTTTTACTGATTCAAAATGAAATGTGGGTGCAAGCTCACCAGCCGTAATAGAAGAATCAGGTTCCACCAAACTGTTGGAAGAAAAGCAGACAGAATCACACACTGTTTAGAATTGTGGCTGCAAAACAAACCAGGCTAATGTATTTAGACACGTTCTCTCTCTTCTGGAGGAAGACAGAAGTAATTAAATGAACAGTCATGAACATAAATGCTCCTTCAGGACATTTATGCAGTTACTGTATACTGAAGCCACAGAGAATCTCAAAGTTGACCTCGCTTTCTCCTTTGATCCACCAACACAGATTCTAAGTCCAATCAAGAACTGCTTTTGATAGGAAAAAGAGTTAATGGAGTGCTATTTCTGCCTTTTATAAATCCGCCATAGGGGTTCAGGTAATACAGTTCTAGGCTTTGGGTGTGCTCTAACTGTAAGGTACAAAGTCTGGAATGGAATGGGTCTGGAACAGCGGCACTTTGAAAAGCAGTCCACTTTTAAAGTCCTTATTTCTAAACTATGAAAAAACAAACACCTTCCAGAGAAGAAAGATGTTACTTGCATTCTTGTTTCTCTCTTGCTAAAAAGGCCCGTCGGATCGGGCTGAGTAGACTGAAGGCCACTTGTGCAAAAACACAGAGACTGCTTCTTAATGAAGATTGCATTTTAATGCTCTGACAACTCCCATTTCTTCACTGTCAGAATAACCTGGATAGAGGCCAAAGCTTAAACCAATTTGTACATATGTAAAAAGAAAAGAAAAATGAGAAACCTAAATTGCAATAAGAGTTCAGGGCAGCAGAGCAGATCTTTCTGGATTTGGCGCCAGAGTCCCTGAGCCTGGGGATGGGCCCAGGGGTCAGGTCCTTGTTTGCAGAGGGAGTCTGAGGGCCAGCTCCGTCAGATGAGTCATGTCTGGTTGTTTGCTTTGCTTCTTGATGTATTCTAGCGTTTTCACCTACGAGGAAAAAGAAAGATCCATCTCCTTTCTGGTTCATTATCCTTGGAGCCCAAGGCTCTAATGAATCAGCCATTATGTGAGCTTAGATTTCGTAGCAGAGAATAGTGAGTTTTTTGAGGGATGAGGGAGGGAAGAAATCAAAGTCTTTAACTTCTTGGATTGCAGCTTGCCCTAAAAATCAGATTTGGATGTGACCAGAAATGACTGATGTTTTATATGTATGGTTTTTATTCAGAGGGAATAGACTTTCAAAACTATGCTTTTGTTTTTTGTTTTGGAGACAAGGTCTTGCTCTGTCACCCAGGCTGGAGTGCAGTGGTGTGATCATAGCTCACTGCAGCCTCGAACTCCTGGGCTCAAGCCATCCTCCCTCCTCAGCCTCCCGAGCTGGGACTACACATGTGCACCACCATGCCCAGCTAATTTTTTATTTTTTTGTAGAGACCTGGTCTCACTATGTTGCCCAGGCTGGTGTCAAACCCTTGGCTTCAGGCAATCCTCCTGTCTCAGCCTCCCAAAATGCTGGGATTATAGGCATGAGCTGCCACACCTGGCCAGCTCTGCTTTTTACTGCTAGGAAGTGATCCCGTAGAAATGGACCAAGTGCTTTTCTAAAAGGGGAATATAGGGTTGTCTGTCTGATGTCCAGGCCACAATGCTGTGTTGAGGGTGGTTGTGCACTGGCCAGTGGGCTTATACCACGGGGCCGTCTGAGCGCCTCACCATGGTCCTGGTGTCTGCACAGCCGTGCCTCTGTGCCAGGTGCCACAGGTTGACGGAGAGCTGGTTGAGCTTGTTGTTGCGTAGGTCCCCATGGGCCAAGATGCTGTTAAAGAAGGACAGGCCCAACGAGCTCTGGCGCTTCAGGGCCTGAAACAGAAAAGGGAGGTTACTGCCCTGCACTGGGGCTCAGGCCGTGCCCCGCAGAGATGCTGTGGACAGTGTTGACTCTGGGGTAGGTCATGCCTGAGTTCCAGTGCCAGCTCTGCCATGTATTTGCTGTACGGCAAGCTGCTGAACCTCCCAAAGTCCCAGCTTCTTCATCTGTAAATGACAGTAAGGTCACCACTGCAGAGGGTGGGGATTCAGTAAGATGACAAAGCTCTGTGCCCACAGATGGTCATTACTCATGAAATGGAAGAAACTCGCCAGTCAGTGAGGTCGAGGAATGAAGGGTACCCCAGCAGGGACAAGCCTTGCTTTAATGCAAGTACAGCTGAAAACTGAAAGGCTTCAGCTTGCCTCTTTCAGATGTGTCCTCAAACTACCCAGAGCTGCAGTCAGTATTCCTGCCCCTGGGCTGCCGGTAATAAAGACCAAAACACATCTCCTCCCGAACTGAGCTCCCAATCCTTGGTGCCCATATCCAGCCTTTACACGCTGACATCAGATCTTCCCTTTCTTGCTCAATAATCTGATGTGAGAGGTATCTTGCCAGAAAAAGTCTAACCACAGTGTCATGGTAGACCGAACCTGAACTCTAGCTTTGAGTGATAAAGACAAAAGGGAAACTAAATCTCCAGAATGCAACACCAGGCCCAGGAGAAAGGATACAACTTCCCCAAGGTAAACGAAGGCCCCTGGAAAAGCCACATCAACAGGTGGGTACCTGCTGTTCAGGAAGCCTATGGGGCCAGGGCAGATCCCACATCTGCACAACATCAGTGCTGCCAAGAGTCTCGTGTCTGCTCCGTGACAGTGAATGCGTGTAAGAGCCCTTAAGAGTGTGCCAGGGATTCTGCTCTGTGCTTTATACAACTCGACTGATTTAACCGTCATGACAACTCTGTGGCAGGTACATTCCTAACCGCCCGTGAGAGATAGAATTCTAGAGGTGTCTCCCAACATTCCTTCCCCTGTTATTCAAACATGAATCCCGGTGCTGCTGTGGAGAGACTGCAGATGGAATTAAGGTAGGGAGCGTATCTTAGATGACCTGAGTGGGCCCTCGAATCACCGGAGCCCTTAAAAGCAGAAGCATTTCTCCGACCAGAATCAGAGACAAGCAGTGAAAGAGAAAAACAGGAAAGAGGAGGAAGAAGGGAAGCCAGAGATTCAAGGCATGAGGAGAACCTGGCCCACCAGTGCTGGCCATGAGCTGAGAAACACAGGCAGCTTCTAGAAGCTGAGAAGGACGCCTGGCCAACAGACACAGGATCCCAGTCCATGATCACATGGAAATGCAATCTGCAAATACCCTGAAGGAACAAGGAAGTAGATTCTTTCCAGTGCCTCCTGCTAAGAGCCCAGCCAGCAAGACCTTGATTCTGGCCTTGTGAAACCCAGAACAGACACACCGGCCCCAGCCAGCACTGACTTCTCACCTACCAGTGAGATCAAAAATGGGTACTGCTTTAAGATGCCAAGTTTGTGGCAACGGGTTATGGTGGCAACAGGAAATGAATATGCTCCCATTCTGCAGATGAGGCACCTGAGGCTCTGAAAGGTTAGCAACTTGCCCAAGGACCACAGATGGGTCCTCACAATGCAGAGGGGAGTCCGAGCTCCAGCTCTGTGACTCCAGAGCCTGTGCTCATACTCACAGCCCTCTCCAGGCCACACACTCAGGGTTGCATCTTATCAGGAATCGCAGTCAGAAGGGGCTGAGAGACTTGCCAGTGCTGCGAGCCAACTTCGGCTATGCAGTTTTATGCAGGGAGTAAGAATGGCTTGATTGAGCTTACACCAAAACACATTTCTTCCTGCTTTTCTCAACTACTCTTGGTGGCTAAAACCAACTTATCAACTGTCCATCCATCCAGCGTTCCACAGATAATTCACATGGCACCTGCTAGCTGCTATGCCAACTGATTTACCCCTTTTTACTGTCCTTTCCCAAGTGAGAATTTAAAGTCTTTTAGTGAAAAGAAAAAAATTAGCTGAGCATGGTAGCACACACCTATTGTCTCAGTTACTCAGGAGGCTGACAGAGGCTGGAGGATCACTTGAGGGCAAGAGTTTGAGGCTGCAGTGAGCTATGATCTTACCGCACTCAAGTCTGGGCATCAGAGCAAGACCCCGTCTTAAATAAAAAGTCAAGGAACAGCTTCAAATGCAGTTGGGCAAGGTGGCTGAGTGGCAACTAAGAATCTTCGGCACCTCCCCTCCCCACTCCGGTCAAAATTGAGCCTGCCTTGGCAACAGCCTAGAGCAGCGACAGTCACAGAAGCAGCAGAGCTGACGGCCAAGAGCCCAATCATCAGGAGCAGGTTGTGCTGTGGGCGCCCAGGCCCGCGGGCAACGAGGGAAAAGCGCTTTGGCATGGGGCACGCGGGCTGGCACCTACTGGGCACGGACTCGCAAACTGGCTGGCGACCACCTGCTCTGGCTTCATTTGTTCTAACAGACAACGCAGTTATGCCCCAAGTGGGAACCTGAGCCCATTCTGCTCTCCTTTTAACCTGGTCCTCGTCTGACACCTGGGAGAACGGGAGCCCCGCTTTCTGCTTGGATCTAGAAGACCAAGCTAAAATAAAACTGTTTCAAAGCCAACTAAAAGTCTCCTTGGAGAGAGGCCCTTTGACTACCTTTCACTGAAGTGGGAGAAACTGTTTTAAAAGTCAGACAAGCAGCACAATACCTAATTGGCTATTTCTCCATTCCATATCTTCTCAATTAGCAAAAAGCTCAATTCGCATGTGTTTTAAATGGCAAAGCCCATTAAAAGTGAAATCATTGGAGACGTGTCTGAGGGATGAGACACATGCCAGCTGATATATTCAAACACCGAGAAAAATACAAACACGTAGCTTGGGAACCAAATCAGGGCCTGATCCCCTCCCCTCGCCACAGAGGTTTTAAATAGAAAAGAGCTGCTTTTCCTATGAGAATTGTCATTTCCAGGAAGCTCTCGGGGTTTGGCATGGTTCCCAGCTCCACCACACCCAAACAAACAACTTCATAAAATACAGCTTGTGATTAAAATGAGGCTGGCACCTTCATGTGGCCTTAGAGGATGACTTTGGAAGCAGGGTTGCTACCAGAGCTGAGGTATGATTCTCAGAACGGCACAGGCATCAGGGTTTTCCAACAGCAGGAAGCCGCCCACCCCACTCAGTGGGGAGAAATCCACCAGGCCCTTCCTGGTCTGTGATGGGCCTGGACACCAAGCCTCATGCTCTTGGGGTACCAGACTTCAGAGGACTCCAATATGGCTATTGAGCTGAACTCCACATTGCACCATTAAAACGAAGGATAGCCGGGCGTGGTGGCTCACGCCTGTAATCCCAGCACTTTGGGAAGCTGAGACGGGCGGATCATGAGGTCAGGAGATCGAGACCATCCTGGCTAACAGTGAAAGCCTGTCTCTACTAGAAATACAAAAAATTAGCCAGGCGTGGTGGGCGCCTGTAGTCCCAGCTACTCAGAAGGCCGAGGCAGGAGAATCACTTGAATCTGGGAGGCGGAGGTTGCAGTCAGCTGAGATTGTGCCACTGCACTCCAGTCTGGGCAACAGAGCAAGAGTCTGTCTCAAAAAAAAAAGAAGGATAACATGTTGAGTTTCAGCTTGGTCCACCCATATGACCATGTTTTTGTTTATTTATTTATTTTAGAGACAGGGTCTTGCTCTGCTGCCAGGGTTGGAGTGTAGTGGCGCAATCACAGCTCACTGCAGCCTCAAACTCCTGGGCTCAAGCGATCCTCCCACCTCAGCCTCTTGAGTAGTCCCAGCTACTCAGGGTGCACACCACCATGCCTGGCTAACTTTTAAATTTTTTTTAGAGATGGCTTTTACTATGTTCCCCAGGCTGGTCTCAAACTCCTGGAATAAAGCAATCCTCCTTCCCCAGCCTCCCAAAGTGTTGGGATTACAGGCATGAGCCACCATGCCTGACCGATTTTTTTCTAATAAATGTGCATATATGGACAGACAATTTCAGTGAACATCGCTGGTATTGATGCGACGTGAAATGTTCTTTAGAAACATTCCATCTTTGCTATTCTTTCAGAATCACTATCACCATCAACCCTTCTCTCCACCAGAGAAAGAGACATAAATGTTAAATATAAATAGCTCCAAATTATATGGTTCTGGGCTTTATTTTTATTGCAAGCTTGGGACTTCTGGGCTATGATCATTTATGCTGTCAGTGACCACCTCTGATTAAACCCAGCCTATTGCCTTGGCATGAAGAAACGTAATTTTGAACCACATGTCAAGTTTTCTGTGTGACTTGTCAAACACACATCATTGTTCTAAGAGGTCCCTGGACTAGAAGGTGGAGCCAGAGCCAGTGGTTTCAAGAAATCAGGGGAAGGCTGGGCATGGTGGCTCACGCCCAGAATCTGCAGCACGTTGGGAGACAAGGCCAAGGTGGGCGGATCACTTGAGCTCTTTTTTTTTTTTTTTTTCTGAAACGGAGTCTCGTTCTGTCACCCAGGCTAGAGTGCAGTGGCGTGATCTCAGCTCACTGCAACCTCCCCCTCCTGGGTTCAAGCGATTCTCCTGCCTCAGCCTCCCGAGTAGCTGGGATTACAGGCACGTGCCACCATGCCCGGCTAATTTTTGTATTTTTAGTAGAGGTGGGGTTTCACCATGTTGGTCAGGCTGGTCTCAAACTTCTGACCTCAAGTGATCTGCCTGCCTCAGCCTCCCAAAGTGCTGGGATTACAGGCATGAGCCACCGTGCCCAGCCAGGCTCCGTATTTTAGGACTAGCCTGGGCAACACAGAGAGACCTCGGCCGTGTAAGAAATAAGAACTTAGCTGGGTGTGGTGGTTACACGCCTGTAGTCCCAGCTACTTGGGAGGCTGACATGGGAGGATCACTTGAGCCCAGGAGGTTGAAGCTGCAGTGAGCTAAGATAGTGCCACTGCACTCCAGCCTGGATAACAGAGTAAGACCTTGTCTCTGGAAAAAAAAAAAAAAAAAGAAAAGACATCAGGGGAAAAAGCTAAGACAAGCTTTCCATGGGGGGATCTACTTAGTACAAGCTGAAGGTGATGGGCTTCCATTATTCCTGTAGGCTGAAAGGGCTCTCTCCTGAAAACCATCTACACAGAAAAGGGAAGAGGTATGAACCCTTGCTGAGTGTTTGTGCATGTTTGTAAAAGGTCTTTTAAAACAATGTGTATTTAGGGTTTTATTTTCTCATCTTGAGTCATGAGCCTCAGCTATGCAACATTTAAAAATTATTGATACATAATATTTGTGTGTATTTATGAGGTACATGTGGTATTTTGTTACAGGCCTAGAATACACAGTGATCGTGCCAGGGTATTTGGGGTGTCTGTCACCTGAGCATTTATCATTTCTATGGGTACGGAACATTTCAAGTCTTCTCTTAAATAGCTATTTTGAAATGTATAATACCTTGGTGTTAACTATAGTTACTCTGCTCTGCTATTGAACATTAGAACTTACTCCCTTTTATTCCTCCTTTTTTCTTTTTTTCTTTTTTTTGGAGACAGGGTCTTGCTCTGCTGCCTAGGCTGGAGTGCAGTGGCATGATGACAGCTCACTGCAACTTGAACTCCCGCCTCAGCTTCTCCAGTAGCTGGGACTACAGGCACACACAACCACACCCAGCTAATTTAAAATTTTTTTTGAGATAGAGTCTTGCTGTGTTGCCCAGGCTGGAGTGCAGTGGTGTGATCTGGGCTCATGGCAACCTCCGCCTCCCAGGTTTAAGCGATTCTCCTGCCTCAGCCTCCCAGGTAGCTGGTACTACAGGCGCACACCACCACGCCCAGCTAATTTTTTCTGTATTTTTTGTAGAGGTGGGATTTTGCCATGTTGGCCAGGCTGGTCTCGAACTCCTGGCCTCAAGTGATCTGCCCACCTCAGCCTCCCAAAGTGCTAGGATTACAGGTGTGAACCGTACCTAGCCTAATTTTTAATTTCTTTTTTTATAGAGACAGGATCTTACCATGTTACCCAAGCTGGTCTCAAACTCCTAGGCTCAAATAATCCTCCCACCGGGGCCTCCCAAAATGTTGGGATTACAGGTCTGAGGCATTGTGCCTGGCCTGTTCTTTCTAACTGTATCTATTTCTGTACCCATTAACCAACCTCTCTTCATTGCCCTCCCCACCCCCGCATACACACACACATCCACATACCCTTCCCAGCCTCTGGTATCAATCATTCTAGGAGAGTTGCCTCGTCTGATACTCACTGGTTTGATAAACCAGTTTTCCTGAAGAAGAAACTGGGGTTCCAATGCCACTCTTTCCACAAACAACCAAGAGCCCTCCAGGCACTAACTTGCTCAGAGTTCTGGTACTGCAGCTCGGGGTCTCCAAGGTCAGTAGGACACAGTCACATACCCTCCCTCCCTAGAGAAGGTGCTACGGGCCCCCAGGGCTGCAGGATTTCTACAACTGTTGGGCATGTAGGTCTCTGCCCTTTCAACTACTAACCTTAAGGCCAGCCCTTTGAGCAGTGCCCCTGAACTTGGAGGCCAGAAAAAATCCTACTCTCTCAAAGACATGCTTGAACACCCTGGACAGAATGGGTATATATTGGCCAGGCACAGTAGCTCACGCCTGTAATCCCAGCACTTTGGGAGGCCCAGGTGGGCGGATCACTTGAACTCAGGAATTTGAGACCAGCCTGGCCAATATGGTGAAACCTCGTCTCTACTAAAAACACAAAAATTAGCCTGGTGTGGTGGGATGTGCTTATTATAGTCCTAGCTCTCAGGAGGCTGAGGCAGTAGAATCACTTGAACCTGGGAGGCGGAGATTGCAGTGACCTGAGATTGCACCACTGCACTCTAGCCTGGGCGACACAGCGAGACTGTCTCAAAACAAAACGAAACAAAACAAAAAAAGAATGGGAATATACTGCATGTGAGTACCTACAGCTAAATAATGTGGTATTTTTGGTGGGTGCAGAAGGAACATGAGGATGGGTGGTGTTTTATACAGTCTTGGAAATGACAAAGAACTACTACAATCCAGTTTGATCTTATTTTGTCCTGAAAGGGTCTGGATGCTATGAAAGGATGTGAGATGAGAGGTATGGGAGCAAAACCCAGGAAGAACAAGGACTCCAGGAAGACCCAGTGGGTTGGGAATGAAGGAGCTGGAGGAGGGAGGTGGTCAAGCGCCTTAGAAGGAGTGGGAGCATGGGAAAGGCACTGAGAACCCGGGGGGCAAAAATCATCTTAGGTTTGGGGAAGGGAACTGAGGAGGAGGAGAGCGAGAGAATAGAGGTCCCCTCTTGCCAGGAGGATATCAGGAATGAGTTATCTATCAGGCAACATCTTTTGCTAGGTGGGAATACAATAATCGAGATGCTCAGAGCTTCGAACAAACAGCTCATAGTGGATAAAGGGCAAGATCTAGGAGAAGTGCTTGGAGGCAGAAAGTCAGGGAAGGACGCAGACAGAGGCCAAGCACTGGCTCTGACTCCCAAGATGCTGCCAACCTCCCCCTACGCCTCTATCTTCACTACGCTACAGCAATCAGCCTTAACCGCAGTGAGAGAGACACACCTACGTCTACACAACTGACTGACTCGGCCACGTCTGAGACAGGGTCTCTGGGACCCATGTGTCACTCACACATTTGGGCCAAAGCTGTGAAAATGGAAGCCATGGTCAGGTTGGGAAGAGAGGCAGGTAGTTAATTGGGTTGTACTCGATGGAAATTACACTGAAATCAATCAATCAACTATCTCTATGGAGAATATGAAAAACAAACTTCTGAAAATACAAAAGACACAACATCTGATAAAAAGAATTTAGTTTGTGGATAAGAGCAGGGCTTCTAGAAAATTGCCTTGACCATACTCCATAGCTGCCGCTCTAGGATTCAGTTTCCTCATCTGTATGGCATAAAGGACTGCTGTGAGAATTAAGTGAAATAATCCACGCAAAATTCTTTATACTACACTTAATGTATAATGAAGGCTGGGAAAACAGAACCTACTATTATTAATGACCACACACCACTTCTTAAAACTGAAGTGGGCCAGGCACAGTGGCTCACGCCTGTAATCCCAGCACTTTGGGAGGCCAGGGTGGGTGGATCACTTGAGCTCAGGAGTTTGAGACCAGCCTGGCCAACATGGTGAAACCCCATCTCGACTAAAAATACAAAAATTAGCCAGGTGTGGTGACAGGCGCCTGAATCCCAGCTACTCGGGAGGCTGAGGCAGGAGAATCACTTGAACCTGGGAGGCGGAGGTTGCAGTGAGCTGAGATTGCACCATTGCACTCCAGCCTGGGCAACAAGAGTGAAACTCCGTCTCAAAAAAAATAAAAGAAAAAGAAAAAGAAAAGTGAAGTGGAAAGGCCTTGGTTGAGGAGGGCAATGTAGCAGTGCAGAGTTCAGGTTTGGGAATCCGGGTTAGAATCTCTGCTGTTTCAACACAGCCAGAGGAGATACTAAGGGCTCTGAATAACCCTCTCTGAGCCTCAGTTTCCCTTCCCATTCAATGGAAATAAACACAGCACCTACATCTCACAGGGCTGCTGTGGGCACTGAAAGAGCCCAGGTGTAGCAATCCCACGCTATCATGGATTCACCATGAACTGATGGAGCATCTGCCGCAGGCCGGGCTCTGCATGAGACGTGGGGTGGTGCAAAGAGTTACCGGGGGTCCCAGAGTCCCTGTCTTGTCATTCAGACACAGGCAGGTCTTCAAGACTCACCAGGTCCGGGCCGGGCGCAGTGGCTCATGCCTATAATCCCAGCACTTTGGGAGGCCGAGGTGGGCAGATCACAAGGTCAGGAGTTCAAGACCAGCCTGGCCAACATAATGAAACCCCGTCTCTACTAAAAAAATACAAAAAATAAGCCAGGTGTGGTGGCAGGCACCTGTAATCCCAGCTACTCGGGAGGCTGAGGCAGGAGAATTGCCTGGACCCGGGAGGCAGAGGTTGCAGTGAGCCGAGATTATGCCATTGCACTCCAGCCCAGGCAATAGTGTGAGACTGTCTCAAAAAAAAAAAAAAAAAAAAAAAAGACTTGCCAGGTCCCTGCTCCCATGGAGCTTACATTCTAGTCAGGGAGCTGGGGGATGGACAGACAAACACAGAACATTTCAGACGGTGACTGAACAGGCGCTACAGGGACAGTCGGGCAGAGGCATGCAGGTGGTGGTGGCTCCTTGAGACAGGGTCTGGGAAGGCCTCTCTGAGGAGGTCCTTTGAGCTGAGATTTGAATGACGAGAAGGAATAGCCAGGGGAAGCCGTGGGAGAGGCGCAGTCCAGGCAGAGAAAACAGCAGGAGCGAAGGCCCCAAAGCAATGGAGAAGTGGTTTGCACATAAACACATTACTCACATGACATACTTTCCTTTCTAGAATGAACCAACGTTGAACCACCCTGGAAACTTGTGCTTTCAGAGCAAGAGGCGGGTGGAGGACAGCAGAGGGCACCCACCTCGTCCTTGGCCAGGGTTTTCAGATGCTCTAGGATCTGAGCCATCACCGTCTCACACAGCTTGTTGTTTTCTGCCAGGAACTTGGAGTCTCCCCCGTAGAGGCTGTCGTTGGAGTCCACTGTTGAACAAACAAGAACAGTGAGACAGACCCAAGCCCCGCGGCCATGCTGGCCAGGGAGAGGCAGCCGCGTGTCATGTCACACCGTGTCAGCAGATGGCAGGAAGTCGTGGCAGGGCACATGGAAGTGGCGGAAATTTCCCACTGGGCTTGGGGCCTTGGGAATCACAAAGAAAACACCCAGCCTGCAGGACAGTCTAAGCCAGTGGTGTGGAAGTCACCCCTCCAGCCCATGTGTGCGTGGCGGGGAGCGGGGGGGACATTAATAATCATAATGATCATCACAGCAGCTGCCAGGCACTGGGCTAGGGCTTTAACTGCCTTATTGCAGAGTCCCCCACAACCAGTATGTGAAGAGATGATTTTTCTTTTCTTTTTTTTTTTTTTTTTTGAGACGGAGTCTCTCTCTGTCACCCAGGCTGGAGTGCAGTGGCATGATCCTGGCTCACTGCAACCTCCGCCTCAAGGCTCAAGCAGTCCTCCTGCCTCAGCCTCTTGAGTAGCTGGAATTACAGGCACCTGCCAGCACGCCTGGCTATTTTTTAAATTTTTAAAAAATTTTTAATAGAGACAGGGTTTCACCATGCTGGCCAAGCTGGTCTCGAACTCCTGACCTCAAGTGATCCGCCTGCCTTGGCCTCCCAAAGTGCTGGGATTACAGGTGTGAGCAACCAGCCCAGCCAAGAGATGATATTAATATCTCCCTTTTAGGGAGATGAGGCTCAGAGGTGGTCCTAGCTGGGATCCTAAACCAGGAAGTCTGATTCCAGAGCTCACACTCAGCTACCGCATCCAGCTGCCTGCCCTGCCAGCCTCTCCTCAAAGCTGGCTTGGGAAGGACTGCAGAGATTTTCTATTTCAGCTACTCTAGAAGTGTAAATCCCTTTGATAATGTCTCTTGCCAAAAGCTCCTCCACTGTTTGCTTGGTCTCGTCCTGTGACAACCACTGCCTAGAGTAAGACAGGCCCAGCCAAGGACAGCCTGAGTCTGGGCTCCTCCTCCCTCCTTTTTCCCTCCCCGCTCCTTCCTCTCAACTGACCCTCACACAGAGCATAATCTGGGCGACGAAAGATACTACACTCTGTGCTGCTTTACACTTTGTTTTTTTAACTTAATGATAAATCTTGGGGCTGGGATCAGTGGTTCACACCTGTAATCCCAGCACTCTGGGAGGCTGAGGCAGGAGGATCACTTGAGTCCAGGAGTTTGAGACCAGCCTGAGCAACATAGCAAAACCCCATCTCTACAAAAAAAATTAGCTGTGTTTGGTAGCTCACGCCTGTTGTCTCAGATACTTGGGAGGCTGAGGTGGGAAGACTGCTTGAGCCCAGGAGTAGGTGGCTGGAGTTATGATCACATGACTGCACTCTAGTATAAGCAACACAGCAAGATCTTGTCTCAAAATAAACAAAATCAAATAAATCTCTGTGCTATTTCTGTATCAGCATACAGTAGTTCCCCCTTATCCTTGGGGGATACGTTCCAAGACCCTCAGTGGGTGCCTGAAACCACAGACAGTATTGAATCCTATATACATTATGCTTTTTCCTATATAGTAATGGGTAGGAATTACTTTTTCCTATATAGTAATGGGTAGGTAGCGTCGCATCAGTGTGGATAAGCTGGACAAAGGGATGATGGATGTCCCGGGTGGGACGAAATAAAATTTTATCACCCTATTCAGTACAGCATGCAAATTAAAACTTATGAATTATTTCTGAGATTTTCCACTTAATATTTTTGGACCAGGTTGACTGTGGGGTAACTGAAACTGCAGAAAATGAAACTGGGGCTGGGCACTGTGGCTCACACCTAGAATCTGAGCATTGTGAGAGGCTGAGGTGGGTGGATCACTTGAGGTCAGGAGTTTGAGACCAGCCTGGCCAACATGGTGAAACCCCGTCTCTACTAAAAATACAAAAATTAGCTGGGCGTGGTGGCACGCGCCTGTAGTCCCAGCTACTGGCATGCTACTGCACTCCAGCCTGGCGACAGAGCGGGACTCCATCTCAAAAAAAAAAAAAAAAAAAAAGAGACACCGGGTAAGGGGGCGCTATGCGTACAGCTCTGTTGCTTTGTTGTCATGGCTGCATAGTATCCCACTGTATGATGGAACAGAATGTATTTAGTTGGTCCCTACTGCGAACACTTCAGTGGTTTCCTTCCTTTTTTTGGCTAGGGCCAGCCTGCTGCAAACCCTAGGGTTCACAACGAAACCACCAGCTCTGCCTACAGAGCCAGTTCTTTCCTTCCACGCCCACATGAGCTCACACACCTTTTCCACTGGATCCTCTTACAGCTGCTTTCATTCCAACTACCAGACAAGGACTTGAATGTGGCCGAGCATAACCGAGTGTGAACAAGCAGCACTCTGTCTGGGGAGCCCAGTTCAGCATCTGAACCCCCAGGCTAAAGGGAGAGCTCTGGAGCCAACACAGCACTCAGTGGTCAGGAAGGGGGATGGTGCGGTGGCGGCGCTCGCTGCTTCTCACCTGGCACGGGCCTGCAATCTGGGTCACCGTCCTGAGCGTGTGGATATCTCATAAACCAAGAGCCATGCCTGTGCCTTGGGGTGTGGTTGTGTACACGCGGCCACATGTGCACACAGCTAATCCAGTTTTGTGGCTTAGGGATGTCTTTAATAAACCACATCCAGTTTCGCTTATCTGCTAGAATGTGATTTGTTGTGCTTTTCTCGCCCCTTTGAAAGAACATTCATCACTGTCTTGAGGAAACAAGTAGGAAGGATACTGTCTCAGATACACACAATTCAAAAGAGACAATATTTATGAGAAACACAGTAGGGCCTGTGTACAAATGAGGGACAAACAGCATGAGATGGCCAGGCGCAGTGGCTCATGCCTGTAATCGCAGCGCTTTGGGAGGCCAAGGCAGGTAGATCACTTGAGCTCAGGAGTTCGAGACCAGCCTAGGCAACATGGTGAAACCCTGTCTCTAAGAGGGTTTCATCCTGTCTACAAAAATTAGCCGGATGTGGTGATGTGTGCCTGTAGTCCCAGCTACTCGGGAAGCTGAGGTGGGAGGATGACTTGAGCTCAGGAGGCAGACATTGCAGCAAGCAGAGATCACGCCACTGCACTGCAGGCAGGGCTACATTTTGTATTTTTGTAGAGACGGGGTTTCTCCACATTGGCCAGGCTGGTCTCAAACTCCTGACCTCAAGTGACCCTCCCGCTTTGGCCTCCCAAAGTGCTGGAATTACAGGCGTGAGCCACCGTGCCCGGCCGTGAACACCTACTTCTTGAATCACCAATTGATAACATTTTGCTACTCTTGTGCAAGCTGTCTTGCTTGTTGTCTCTACAAGGATGGACAGACACACATAATTTTTTTTTTTTTTTGGCTGAACCATTTGAAAGCAGGTTGCAGGCATATTGCCTGAGAATAAGGAGAACAACTGGTTCCTTTGTTCCCCAGCTTCTCTGATCACAGGAATCTCTTATCCAATCTTAAACTGATTTATGGGGACTCTGCTGGGATACTTCCCCAAGGTTTCCTTTGCGATTGATTGCTCGTCTGACACCAGGTTGGTAGTTACTGGCCCTGGGCCGCAGGAGAATCTTAGAATTTCCAAGCCGGCTCTGGCTGCTGTGTCATGACTGTTACCTCCCCAGTGGGGGACAGCAGTTACTCTTGTAAGAAGCGAGAAGAGTTCAATTCAGCCATTCAACACCACCTGATTGTGCAGGGCAGCAAAACTGCAGCTGGTGAAGGAATTTCTCATGTCTGCTGCTGAGGACCAGAATAGTTCCTGCATAAATTCCCAGTCTTCCTCCAGGTTGGAGTTCACTTTGATTCTGAACAGCCCAGCAATGGAGAAGAGGGAAGGTCCAACCACCCCGAGGGGCCAGAGGTATGTTTAGAGCAGGCCACTCACACACACATGCGACACCTACTGAATAAGGCCTGCTTCATGCCAGCTTCTAAGCTAGGAGCGGGAACCTAGCGGGGGACAAGGCTGACCTGGCCCTACCCTCACAGACACAGAGCTCACAGTCTATGAGGAGACAGAGACACACAAACAGGCAATTGCAATAGTGTGCAGAGGTATTTGAGATGGAGTCTCGCTCTGTCGCCCAGACTGGAGTTCAGTGGCACGATCTTGGCTCACTGCAACTTCCGCCTCCCGGTCTCAAGGAAGGGGGGCAGTACAGGGGATCATGGGATCCTAAAATCTATGCTTGGGACAGGATTCTGGAATCAGTGAGACCTAGACTGAGTCCTAAAGGTGGAATTCGCTAGCAAAAGTGGGAAAAGGGGTGAGAAGGGAGGAATTTATTTTCCATGCTAACACTTGGTGGTCATAGAGGGAAGGAGAAAAGGGCGCATTTGAGAATTAAAAGTAATTTGGTCAGGTCAGAGTGTACTGTGGGCCTTCAAGTCCAGACATGGCTCTCACGAGGGGGAGAAATGATGTGCCCTGCAAATGGCCACTAAAAATAGCCCACAATCTCTGCATCTGTCCTACCCCAAGTTGCAAACCCGAATGCTCTGAGGGCCTGGCAGGTGATGTGGAAGAGTGAGGAGGGCCACCTTGGTTTCGCAGAAGCATCCTGAGTTGTATCTTCCAATAAAGACACACTCTATCTGCACACTAAATACATAAACATTGAGGATCCAGGACTATTCTTCACTTCTACATCAAACATGCACGCTCTCTTGTAACCTCGTGTAAAAGCACTGGAGGGATTGCTCCAGGCAATGTCAGAGCCTTCTCTTTTTCTTAATCTGGGAAGAAAGTGGCCAAGGCATCCTCCAAAAATGCAGAAATTATTTAACCCCTCTCTTCCAAGTTCTAAGCTGCGTCAACATCATCTAAAAGCCTCCCCTAGAATGAGGAAGCGAACAGGGAAAAAGGAGCCCCCACAATCTGCAGAGCCTCTGTGATTCCCTGGGTCTCCTACTAAGACGCCGGGCAGGTCACAGTTGTACACTCAAAGTAAACACAGCTGGACTAAGAAGAAGAAAAAGAAAATCCATCCTTCTGTTTTCATCTTTAAAAGCTAGAAAACTACACTCTTGCCTATCAAATATAGCCTCGCTCCCTCTGCTGTCAATCTGGCTCTGGTAGTCTTTACCAGTGGGCTTGTTCAGAGAAAGGATGGACTGAATCTGTTTGCGGGAGAGGAGAGAGAGGAGGGAGGGGAGAGGGTAGGGCATGCTTCTGTGATAGCTTCACTTCCAGGTCTCTGTCTGGTCCTCAAGGCTTTCTCTCTTGTTCAGAGCCTTCAATGTTCACGTCACAAAAGAGGAAACGAAGATGCCAAGAAATACAGGAAAGGGTGTTCAACCTCGCCAGCCATTAGAAAAATGCAAACTCCACTCCTAGAACAGCTGACATGAAAAAGAATGACCATAGCAACTGAACAAATGGAAGCCTCATTCGTACCTGGCAGGAATGCCGATTGGTTTAACCCTTTGGGAAACTGTGAGGTAGTATCCACCAATGCAGAATATAAGCAGATCCTATGAGCCAGCAATGCCACCTCCATGCAGACAGCCAGTGGGAATGTATACCAAGAAATACATGCAAGAATGTTCACAGCTGCATTACTCATAATAGCCCCAAACTGGACCTGGCCACATGCAAATTTCCATCCAGAAGGAATGAATCAATTTTGGTACATCCACACAAAGGAATACTACACAGCAATGCAAAAGGTGAACGGTTTTGCATACCAACACAGATGAATCTTGGACATCATGCTGAGTTAAAGCAGCCAAATACCAAAGAACGCTTGCAAAATGTTTCATTTACTTATTCAGAAAGTGGCAAACTAATTAATAATGCTAGAAGTCAGGAGAGAGAGTGGTGTGTCTTCAGAGAGTAGGGTGGTGATGCTGACTGAAGGTGTTCTATTTCTTGATCTGGACTGTGGTTACCTGGGAGTGTTCACTTTGTGACAATTTACTGAGCTCTCTAGTTTATTGCATATATGTTATATAATACACTTTAATTAAAATACTGCCTTTTTTTTTTTTTTTGAGATGGAGTCTTGCTCTGTCACTCAGGCTGGAGTTCACTGGTGTGATCTTGGCTCACTGCAGCCTCCCAAGCTCAAGCAATTATCCTGCATCAGCCATCCAAGTAGCTCGGATTACAGGCACTTGCCAACAGCCTGGCTAATTTTTTTGTATTTTTAGTAGACATGAGGTTTCGCCATGTTGGTCAGGCTAGCCTCGAACTCCTGACCTCAGGTGATCCGCCTGCGTCTGCCTCCCAAAGTGCTGGGATTATAGGCACGAGCCACTGTGCCCAGCCAACACTGTTATTTTTTAATCAACAAAGCAGTGTAATGCACGTCCCACCGCTCTGGGTGTCAGTTTCACTTCCATCACTAACTAACGGAAGCCCTGGAGTAAATCACGTTGTCTTTCTGGATCTCCTCTTGCTTATACATAAAATGGGGACATGAATGCCTGTCCTCATAGTAAAGCTGTAAGGATTAAGGGAAAAAAGGCCTGTAGAGCCTGATGTAGTCCTTGGCATGCAGTAAGTGCTCAGATCAGGGTAGCTGCCATCATTCTTGCTATGAACCAGCCTCCCTGAGTTACATCTTTATCCTCAGTCCCCAGACCCAGCTAGACAAAGCCTGAGAGGTATGACAGAAGGCAGGCCATCCCTTAAGCACTGCTAATGCGTTCACTACAACTTGCAAGTATAGAGATGGTTTTTTAAACCGTAAAGTATACAATTACTGGCCAAAGCACTTTTGACATTAAGACCAATTTTTGGAACCCAAAAATTAGAACTGAGGGTCTGCCAGGCAGGAGGATACTTGGGCTCAGTGGGAAAAGGCCTGGAACTGGGATGTCTTGTGGTAAGTCCAGGACATGAGGAGGCTGCTCCCAACTTGTACTAGCAAGTTCAAAATGTCTGGTAGCAGGTGATCAAGGCCACCTCCTTCCTCCAGACAAGGGCCGCTGAGCCTTGGCATCATCTGAGGAGCAGGTTGCAAACACCCACACCAGGGTCCTGCCTGAGACTGTGGTAAGGAACAGGCCTGGCACGAAGCTCATACATGTGTATATTTAGCCATTGTTCCAGTTTATTGTGTAGCACACTGATCCAAAAGAGGGTTCCTCTGAAAAGAGAACACTTAACACTCTGTCAGTGGAAATGCAAATTAGTTCAGCCACTGTGGAAAGCAGTTTTGGAGATTTCTCCAAGAATTGAAAACAGAACTACCATTTTACCCAGCAATCCCATTACTGGGTATATACCCAAAGGAAAATAAATCGTTCTACTGAAAGGACACATGCACACGTATGTTCATTGCAGCACTATTCGCAATAGCAAAAACATAGCATCAACTTCAATGCTCATCAACAGTGGATTGGATAAAGAAAATGTGGTACATACACACAACGGAATACTATGCAGCCCTAAAAAAGAATGAAATCATGGCCTTTGTGGCAACATGGATGCAACTGGAGGCCATTATCCTAAATGAACTAGTGCAGAAACAGAAAACTAACTACTGCCATGTTCTCACTTGTAAGTGGGCCCCAAGCATTGGGTACCCATGGGCATAAAGATGGAAACAACAGACACTGGAGACCACTAGAGGGAGGAGGAAGGGGAGGGGACAAGGGCCGAAAAACTACCTATTGGGTACTATCTCATTTGTACCCCAAACCTCAGCATTGCACAATATACCCCTGTCACAAACCTGCACGTATACCTCCTAAATCTAAAACAGAAGTTGAAATTATTATAATTATTTTTTAAACAATGTTTCCTCAGACTGGTCTGATGTTCGACATGATCTCAGGTGCTTGTTAAAGATGCAGATTAAGAGGGAAGGCCAGGTGTGGTGGCTCATGATTATAATCCCAACACTCTGGGAGGCTGAGACGGGTAGATTGCTTGAGCCCAGGAGTTTGAGACCAGTGTGAGTAACACGGTGAAACCCTGTCTTCAAAAAAAAATTTTTTTAATTATCCGGGTGCAGTGGCACATGCCTGTATTCCCAGCTACTTGGGAAGCTGAGGTGGGAGGACTGCTTCAGCCTGGGCTGTAAAGGCTGCAGTGGGCCAAGATCACATCACTGCACTCCAGCCTGGGTGACAGAATGAGACCTTGTCTCAATCAATCAATCAATAAAGGGAAGGATGGGGCTGAAGAATCTGTACTCTTTTTTTTTCTTTTTTGGGATGGTGTTTTCACTGTTGTTGCCCAGGCTGGAGTGCAGTAGTGCGATCTTGGCTCACTGTAACCTCTGCCTCCCAGGTTCAAGCGATTGTCCTGCCTCAGTCTCCCAAGTAACTGGGATTACAGGGGTGCACCATCAGGCCTGGCTAATTTTTGTATTTTTAGTAGAGACAGGGTTTGGCTCTGTTGGCCAGGCTGGTCTCAAACTCTTGACCTCAGGAGATCTGCCCGCCTTGGCCTCCCAAAGTGCTGGGATTACAGGCGTGGGCCACTGTGCCCGGCCCAAGAATCTGTACTCTTAAGAGTTGCCCCAGGTAAGTCTTAGATCAGGTAAATACAGTTAGACCCTGGACTAGAATTTCATGGGAGCTAAAATACAAGGGAGGAAAAAATAAAAGAGAAAATGAATGCATTCTGTCTGCCTTTCATGAAATCCACACGGAGCATGGTTTGGTGGCGGAGGCTCTGCTACCTTTGTCTATGTGGTAAAGGTACGTCTCCTGGCTCATGGCAGAGAGGAGATGCAGGACGCAGGTGTAGATGCGGATTTTCTCATCGCTGTTGTCCTCCCAGGTGTAGTCCTGGATCACGTTGAGAAGCTCTCGAACAAGAAACAGGACCCCATGTTCAGGATGATCCTAGCAGAGAACCAAAAAAAGGATAAATAATCCCAAAGATGAAGCGGGGAGGGAAAAAGAAAATCAACACAGAAACCCAGATCCCCCCCCTCAGCAGCTGTAGAGAAATTAACGTTGTCAGTTACTGAACAAAGGCAAGACCCACTCACAAGCCTGGTTAAACAATACACAGGAAAATGACAAAACGTGATTCCCACGAATCAACATGCTCCTGTCTGGGCAAACGAGCTTTAAGAGTCCCTTTTTGGATCCCAAAAAGGAGAAGGCAAAGTTACCTGTCAGCTTAATGGCCTATTTCCAAAATTACACTCTTGTTTTTCTGTGGGTGGTGGGAGGTAAAAAAAAGGAAGCCCTGTTCCAACCACAAAAGCAAGATCGCGGGTATCGTAGCAGATGGAACGGCAGAAGCCACCTACGCTGGGTGAGCCCCCGGATGATCCCTGTCACCACTCGAGGCAGTGACTTTAAATAGAGCCTCACTCTTTGGGATGCTCAACAACAGTAACAGCCAAATGGAGGACGCTCTCTTGGGAGAGGCAAAACCTGAGAGACAGTCACAGAGTTTATAGCAAACAGTGTTTCTCAGATGCTAAACTGAATCTATAAAAAGTTTTGGGGTGTAAAAAAGTAAGCAGCTTCAATTCCATTCCAAAAAGGTGTATGTGAGTCTGGGGATGCCCTGCTGAAAGCTCTCCAGACTTCTCACTCTGTGCAGAAGCTCTGCGTGGCCCCTCCACGGCCTCACTGGCCCGCCCCATGCGGGTCCCCTTCCCTTACCCCAGCCACGTTAAGGTAGGGAGAACAGCACGATTGGAACCCGCAGCGGCAGGGGAAACAGCATGATTGGAACCCGCAGCGGCATAATTGGAACCTGCATCTAGCCCAAGATGTAGTCTTGGGTGCAGGAACAAAGCCATTGCCAAAACAGGGCCCGGGGGAATGGGGGAGAAATACCCTAGCCTCGCTTTCCTCCTGCCCTGCATCATGCTGCTGCCTCCTACTGGCTGAGCAAATTGGGAGCTAGAGGAAGGATAGGTGAGGCAGTCCCCAGAGGCCAGTCTCCCCCACACACAGTAGGACAAAGGGCACAGAGTGGCACCAGGGGCCGGCACACACGTCCAGGTTCTGGCCTCCAGCCAGGCACGTTCTCTCTGACTTGAGTCTATGCCCCAGGGCTTGGCCAGACTGGCTCCTTGGTAGCCTGCAGTTCTCATCTTACACATTAGCTCCTTAATGAGGCCTTCCCTGACGTTCCATCTGCAGCCCTCTTACTCTCTCTTCATCACAAATCATCCTATTTTTGGGGTGGGGGGGCTGGTTCTGAGACAGGGTCTCACTCTGTCACTCTGGCTACAGTACAGTGGCACGATCATGGCTTGCTGCAGCCTTGACTTTCTGAGCTCAAGCGATCTTCCACCTCAGCCTCCCGAGGTGCTGGGACTACAGGTACATATCACCACGCTTGGCGAATTTCTATTTTTTGTAGAGATGAGGTCTTGCCATGTTGCCCAGCCTGGTCTCGAGGTCCTGGGCTCAAGTGATCCACCTGCCTTGGCCTCCTGAACTGCTGGGATTGAAGGCGTGAGCCACCGTGCCCAGCCTCTGTGTTGTTTTTACAGAGCACCTCTCACTATCTGAAATGATCTTATGTATTCCTTCAATGACCTGCCCAACAGTATCTCGTGGTTTTCCTGGTTCTCTCTGTTTCATGCTAGCCTATAATCTCCAGGAGGACAGGCACTTCATATATTGCATTTGCCAATACACCGCCAGGTCTGCTGGCTGCACACTGTATTCTGTTAATGGTGCCTCCCGGAACTCAATGTGGATGGTGTCCCTGATGACATTCAATCCAGCCCTGTCTCTGGCTCCTGGGACAGTGCTGGACACTGACATGCATTGGGTGAACAATGTTGAATGGATTGCAGTTTTTGGGTACCTTCTATGTGTCAGGCACTGATGTGGCTACGAAAACAACAGCAGCTAACATTAATAGCAGCTACCATAGCTTTTCTATGGTCCAGGGTGATACTATGATGAAGCCCCATTTCACAGGTAGGAAATGAGCCACTGAGAGGTTAAGTGGCCCAAGGTCACACAGTTGGTATATGGGGACCCCAGGTTCAATCCCCAGGAGTTTGGCTCCAGAGTGGACATTTCTAACTACTGGTACCATATTCGCACTGCCTCTCTGCAGATAAACAGCGTCTCTGACTTTATAGAACTTGTGAACTGGGGGAGGCATACATGCAGTCAGCTACTTAGAATACAAGTATGGAGTATGAGAACAGCATTGCCATTATATCCAACGTGAATGTGTGTACATATCGCAGTCATACTTTCAAGTGGGTGAGGACAATTGTGGAGGGGCGTGGGATGTTTTATACAAGCTGTTAATATCTGTAAGAATTGCTCTTAGCCTGGGCTAGATAGCAGTGGCTCATGCCTGTAATCCCAGCACTTCAGAAGGCTGAGATGGGCGGATCCCTTGAGGTCAGGAGTTTGAGACCAACCTGGCCAAAATGGCGAAACCCCGTCTCTACTAAAAATACAAAAATTAGCCGGGTGTGGTGGTGTGCGCCCGTAATCCCAGCTACTCAGGAGGCTGAGGCAGGAGGATTGCTTGAACCCACGAGGTGGAGGATGAGCGAGCAGAGATCATACTACTGCACTCCAGCCTGAGTGACAGTGCGAGACTCTGTCTCCAATAAATAAATAAATAAATAAATAATTGTTCTTAACCTGGGCAACATAACAAATATTGTTGCTACAAAAGAAAAAAAAATTAGCCATGTGTGGTGGTGTGCGCCTGTGGTCTTAGCAACAGAAAGCTATGATGGCACCACTGCACTCCAGCCTGGGTGATAGAGTGAGACCATCTTACAAAAAGAAAAAAAGAATTGCTCTTTGATACTGGCAAGAATGAGAATACAAGATGCTCAGGAGTCTGACATCCACAAACTACACACATCAAAATTGCCCATGCCATGATCTGCCTTCCACTCAGAGCTGGTTTCAGCTGGGAACTGCCCCCGCCTTCTTTTGCTAACAGCTGTTTTTAACTAGGCTATTCGGTTCTGCTATGTGGCTGTCCAAAAATATATTTTATTTAAAGATCTGCCATGGGAATAGACAACAATCTGAATGTTCCAGCAACTTCATTTCAACACAAATGCATAAGTCTTGTGACAGACCATGCAACACACTGTCAAAAAGGTGGTACAAGGGCCAGTGGAGACGTAAAGGTTTGTAGTGAGCCATTTCCGTGAGCTTTTGCTCACAACCAAAGAGGTGGGAGACTATTTCCGACCTTCTGTACATGGACAAAGTTTCCCATGTGACATCCATGCTTCAGTGGTTGTAACTTTTTTTTTTTTAAATTGTACTGATGGGCTGGGTGTGGTGGCTCAAGCCTGTAATCTCAGCACCTTGGGAGGCCGGGGCGGGTGGATTGCTTGAGGTCAGGAGTTTGAGACCAGCCTGGCCAACATGGTGAAACCCCATCTCTACTAAAAATACAAAAATTAGCTGGGCATGGTGGCATGCACCTGTAATCCCAGCTACTCGGGAGGCTGAGGCAGGAGAATCGCTTGAACCTGGGAGGCAGAGGTTGCAGTGAGCCGAGATCGCGCCACTGTGTTCCAGCCTGGGCAACAGAGCGAGACTCCTCTCAAAAAAAAAAAAAAAAAAATTGTATGGATGGTTCAGTGCCAACAGCTGGAAGTAAGGCAGACACAGATTTTTTTTTTTTTTTTAAGACAAAGAAAACGGTTCTGGATTCAGATGGCGCTTCCAGTGGGAAAAGGTGTCCCCAAGTGTCCCTGGCAGGGCTGCCTCCCAAGTGGAACAAACAAATGCTGACAAAGTGGCTTCCAGGTAGCACCTGGCAGGGGCTCAGACCTCTCTCCCTGCTGGCCCAATACCTACCACATCAGCAATAACCCTCTGGGTTTCTGGTCTGCAAGAATCCTTCTACTGAACCCCTTGGGAGAAAAAGTATTAGGTTGGTGTAGAAGTAATTATTTTCAGTGGCAAAACCCACAATTACTTTTGCACCAATCTAATACTACCCTAGAAATAACTAACTCTTCCTAGGAGAACCAAGATGAGAGGCAGTGAGCATGGCAGCTGGGCAGACATCCTGGCCTTAGACCCGGGCTCGTCACTGACCAGATGCTGACCCTTCATCTTTCTGCACCCCAGTTTCCACTTCTATGAAACGAAGGAGATAATAACAGGCTTGTTTGGAGTGAATATTTGTGAAATGTTGGCTGCCCCATGGTTATGAGGTTGGTTAAGTAATCATAAAGCCCTTTAGAAAAGGAACCAGAACACAGGTGAGCTCTTATGTTCTTCCAAAAGAAAGAACAGGGAAAGGAAAGAAAGGGCACTGGGGAAAACAGAGATAGTGGGAGGGCAGGGGAGGAGGAGGGGAGACAGATCACCACTTGACAGGAGGCTCTCTGGGACCGGCTTGCTGTTTCTCTCAGTCCTGTCTGTCTCACCAGCTCCTTGGGCGTCCCCTGTGCCCTCCCGATGTGCCAGTCACTCTGGCTCTCTTCCAGTCCCTCTGGGGCACAGTGCTGCTTCCCACCTCCAGGATTTCACCCATGCTGTGTCCTCGGCCCAGAATGCCCTCTCCTCTCCCCATCTGTGCCTAGCTGACTACTTACTAGTCTTCCTTCAGATCACAGCTCAGATGGCACTTTCTTAGGGAACTCTCCTGATTATCTGACCCCCTTCTCCAAATCTGGGGCTCTGAGAAGTCTCTATGGTTCATTAAAAAACTTTTTCTTGCTGGACACATGGCTCACGCCTGTAATTCCAGCACTCTGGGAGGTTTAGGCGGGTGGATCATGAGGTCAGAAGTTCAAGACCAGCCTGGCCAAGATGGTGAAACCCCATCTCTACTAAAAATACAAAATAAATAAATAAATAAATAAATAAATAAATAAATAAATAAATAAAATAAATTAGCCAGGCATGGTGGCAGGTGCCTATAATCCCAGCTGCTTGGGAGGCAGAGGCAAGAGAATCACTTGAACCTGGCAGGCGGAGGTTGCAGTGAACAGAGATCACACCACTGCATTCTTTTTTTTTTTAATTATTATACTTTAAGTTCTAGGGTACATGTGCACAATGTGCAGGTTTGTTACATATGTATCCATGTGCCACGTTGGTGTGCTGCATCCATTAACTTGTCATTTAGCATTAGGTATATCTCCTAATGCTGTCCCTCCCCCCGACACCACTGCATTCTAGCCTGGGTAATAGAGCATGACTCCATCTCAAAAAAAAAGAAAAAAAGGAAACTCTTTCTTTTGAGATGAGGTCTTGCCATGTTGCCCAGGCTGATCTCAAACTCCTGGCCTCAAGCATTCCTTCCGCCTCAGCCTCCTGAGAAGCTGGAAGTGTTATTATTAATACCATCAGTTTTCCAGCACTAATCAGTAGTCATCAGCCTGTTGGTGGACCAGTGCCAACTGTAGTTGGCTTCTGTAGTTCTTTATGGCGCTTTGTGCAATTGTAGTTAAATGTGCACTTATTTGTTTAACATGAAGTCTGTTCTCCTGAGTGGGGGTATGCTTCTCTTGCTCACTCCTTAATTCCTGGATTGACAAATGTTTGTGGAATAGACTGAATGATGAAACATAGACCTGGACATCTTGCTGTGTTTATGGCTGGATCTTTTCTCCAGGATAAGAAGGAGAAAAGACATCTTCCTGCTGGACCCCAGATCATTAGTGCTAGAAAACTGATGGTAGTAGCATTTCCATTTCCTGCAAATTGCAACTGAATCAAAACTAGGCCTCAAAACTATGATACTGAACTTGTTCAGTCAAGTCTACTTTGTCTTACCACATTGTTACATGAAACGAGCCAGTTTGATTATATAGGGAAGATTATTCCACAAACTAGTCCCTGACTAGGCTGACGACTACTGATGCTAAAGCAGAACATTTTAACACGCTCCAAAAAGTTCTCTGTCTGCAGGGGAGAGAGGGCCACCCTGGGGACTGTTTACTCCCACATTTGTAAGCATCAATAAATCGGACCAGGGACTTGATCTGGTATCAAATGGTTTCTATCTTTTCTTTGTGTGTGTGTGTTTTTTGAGTCGGAGTTTTGCTCTTGTCACCCAGGCTGGAGTGCAATGGCATGATCTTGGCTCACTACAACCTCTGTCTCCTGGGTTCAAATGATTCTCCTGCCTCAGCCTCCTGAGTAGCTGGGATTACAGGCGCATGCCACCATGCGCAGCTGATTTTTGTATTTTTTAGTGGAAATGGGGTTTTGTTACGTTTGCCAGGCTGGTCTCGAACTCCTGACCTCAGGTGATCCACCCGCCTTGGCCTCCTAAAGTGCTGGGATTACAGGTATGAGCAACCATGCCCGGTGGTTCCTATCTTTTCTAAACAAATAAAATGAATCAAACTTTCAAACCCATCCTTTAAGAAAACCTTGCATACTGTGGATAGGAAAGCAAAATAGTGCAGTCACTATGAAAAACAGTATGGGGGCTGGGTGCAGTGGCTCACGCCTGTAATCTCAGCACTTTGGGAGGCAGAGGTGGGCTGATCACCTGAGGTCAGGAGTTGGAGACCAACCTGGCCAACATGGTGAAACCTTGTCTCTACTAAAAAAACAAAAAGTAGCTGGGCGTGGTGGCACACACCTGTAATTCCAGCTACTTGGGAGGCTGAGGCAGGAGAATCACTTGAACTGGAGAGGCGGAGGTTACAGTGAGCCGAGACTGCAACACTGCACTCCAGCCTGGGTGACCCCTCAAAAAAAAAAAAAAGAAAAACAGTATGGAGTTTCCTAAAAAAATTAAAAATAGAGCTACCACATGACCCAGCAATGCTACTTCTGGGTACATATCCAAACAAATTGAAATCAGGATCTTGAGGAGATACCTACACTCCCATGCTCACTGCAGCATTATTCACAAGAGCTCAGATGCAGAAACAATCTATATGTCCATTGACAGATAAATCGCTAACGAAAAATGGGGTAGCTGGGTGCAGTGGCTCATGCTGCAGTGAGCTATGATTGTACCACTGCACTCCAGAATAGGCAACAGAGCAAGACACAAAAAAAAAAAAAAAAAAAAAGACTGGGTGCAGTGACTCACATCTGTAACACCAGCACTTTAGGAATTCAAGGCTGGAGGAGCACTTGAGCCTTGGAGTTCAAGACCAGCCTGGGAAAAACAGTGAGACCTTGTCACCACAAAAATAAAAAATTAGATGAGCCTAGTGGCTCACCCATGTGGTCCCAACTATTCAAAGAGGCTGAGTTGGGACAATATTTGAGCCCAGGAGGACAAGGTTGATGCCACGAGTGTGATCATGCCACTGCACTCCAGCCTGGATAACAAAGTGAGATCCTGTCTCAAAAAAGAAAAGAAAAGAAAACATGATACATATGTACAATGGAATATTATTCAGCCTTAAAAAAGAAGGAAATTCTGCCATATGCAACAACATGGATGACCCTTGAAAGCATTAAGTTATGTGAAATAAGCCAGTTGCAGGAAGACAAATACTGAATGAGTCCACATATAAAGAAAGTATCTAAAATAGTCAGATTCATAGAATCAGAGAGTGGAATGGTGGTTGCAGGGGGTGGGGGTAGGGAAATGAAGAATTACTAACCAATGGACAGTTTCAATTATGAATAAGCTCTAGAGATCTGCTACACAGCACAGTTCCTAGGTCAACAGTAATGTACACGTAAAAACTGGTTAAGAGGGTAGATCTCACCTTAAGTGTTCTCACCGCAATACAATAAAACTAAAATAAAAGCTGTGACCTGAAAGGTAACAAATAATTTGAACCAAGTAGGCTGCATGCAGAGGCTCACGTCTGTAATCCCAGCACAAATCCCAGCACTTTGGGAGGCCGAGGCAGGCAGATCACTTGAGCTCAGGAGTTTGAGACCAGCCTGGCCAACATGATGAAACTCCGTCTCTACTAAAAGACAAAAAAATTAGCCAGGTGTGGTGGAGGGCGCCCGTAGTCCCAGTTACTTGGGAGGCTGAGGCACGAGAATTGCTTTAACCCAGGAGGCAGAGGTTGCAGTGAGCCGAGATCGCGCGCTGCATTCCAGCCTGGGTGACAGAGGAAGACTCTCCAAAAAAAAAAAAAAAACAAGAAAAAAGAAAAAAATTGAACCAGGTAGAAGTGAGATGTGGGAAGAAGTGAGATGTGGGAGTCTTGTTCATGCTAGATCTACTCATAGTGGGCATGGCTCAGGTGTGGTGCATCTCATCACCTGGGAGTTTATTCAGCTCTTAGCCCTGGCTATTCAGGATAAACATCCTGTAGTGTCTGTAAGTAGTTACTAATGCTGCATCCCACAAGGAGGGATATAGGGTTGCTAGTGCTCAATGAACTTGAGCAAATAAGGCACGCTGCAAACGTTTCCGGCTTAGGTCATGCAGGACAGGCACTGGAGTAGCGCAGCCCTGGGTTTGAATCCCAGCTCTGCTACTTATAAGCTTTGTGACCTCAGGCACATTGCAAGGGCCCTCTGGCTCAGGTTTCATTAGTGGAAAAGGTGCAATGATTCCTACCTTGGGGGGCTTGGGGGGAGGACTCCCAGGAAGTGAGTATTAATGAGAGGCGCTGGCAAGGCATGGGGCACCTAGTGAGGTGTCGTGAACTGCAGCTATTCTTTGTCTCATATCACTGCTAAACCCCAGCTAAAACACATGCAATGCTACAAGGAAAAATAACTCAAATCTGTTCAAGGAATAGTAACTCAAATCTCTTCAAGGAATAATAAATCTGTTCAAGGAATAATAAACCTGTTGAGAGCAGGAGCGCTTTCCACAAATGCCTGAGGGGCCAAGTGGACAACAGAAATGGGGTTAATGGGTCCAGAGGCGCCCAAGGAAAACTGGAGAGAAAGGCATACGCCAGTTGCAGCCAACTGGCCAGGTCGCAGGATGCGGGCCCCACGTGATAGGACCTGATTTTTCAAGGGGAGATGCAAATCTGGGATTTTCTGTGATCTACCAATTTTTAAATGTAGGAAACTCATTCCAAATGTTCTCCATCAGGACATGGCCAGCAAGTGTCTACATGTCTACCAGCTGGATCTGCCCTCCAGACATCAATCTGTAATCCCAGGGGACAGAGTTTCGGGTTTACAAAGCACTTTCCCAGCTATCATTTCATTTAACCCTCACAGGAGTCATTTGAGGTGGGCACTGTGATGACACCTTAGAAAGGTGACAACTGAAGCTCTGAGGAGTTATAAAACTTTCCCAAGGTCTCAGTGCTATGAAATCTTCAGGTCAGGACTGAACAGAAGCTTCTGAATCTGAGAAGGCTTTTCAAAAAGCCTCCAGTGATTTTTAACCTGCAGATGCTGAGTGCGTCCCGATTAATCAATAAACAATGACTTTTACCAACTGCTTAATTCAAAACCCTGATTTTTTTCTTTTGCCTTCTCAATTGATAAATAACTAGCTTACCCAAAGAGAGAAACTTACAAAGTACTAATATGGAGCTCTGAAAACAGTGACATCAAGTGTCAAGTGAAGGGGCTCTAGAAAATGCCAGTGCACGCTGCCCCATCTTGGGGTGCCGCCTATCCTCCCTGCAGGACAACAAGAGGCCCCCATCCTGAAGCCATGTCCGCAGTCCTTGAGCCCGGCCTCCTGACCTCGCTCCCCTCTCTCTGAGGACTTGGAATCCGAACAGGGAGAGTCAGAAGCTGAGTCACTTTCTGTTTTCTCAGCTTTACTGAGATATAATTCACATGCCAAACAGTATACCTGCTAAAATGTACAATTCAGTGATTGTCAGGATATTCACAGAGTTGTGTGACCATCAATACAGTCAATTTTAGAACATATCATCACCCCAAAAAGGAACTTGGATCCATTGGAGCTCAGGCACTTTTATGGCTCAAGTTCAGGGTGATGTTTCTCAAATATGGTCCTAGGACCACTTACCCCTGAATCACTGAGGGGGCTTTTAAAAATGCCCATTTGCCAAATATGGTTGATCCCACCTGTAATCCCAGGTACTGGGGAGGGTGAGGGAAGAGGATTGCTTGAGGCCAGGAGTTCAAGACCAGCCTGGGAATTGTAGTGAGAATGCACCTCTATAAAACATTTAAAAAAATTGGCCAGGTGCGGTGGCACATGCCTGTTGGCCCAGCTACTTGGGAGGCTGAGACAGGAGGATCACTTTAGCCCAGGAGCTCAGCCTAGGCATACAGCAAGACCCCGTCTCAAAATAAAACAAAGAGATGATTTTTAAAATGCTGATTTGTGAGCCTATTTCAACCTACTGAGTGAGACTCTGGGAGGGGCCCGGCGAATCTGCATTTTAACAAGGGTCTGAGATTCCCATGCACATTAAGCTCTACCAGTGGTGCTTAATCTGTTCTGTGCCATGGACCCTGCAGCAGCCAGGTGAAGCCTATACACTCCATGGAATACTTTTTTTTTTTTTTTGAGATGGAGTCTTGCTCTGTTGCCCAGGCTGGAGTGCAGTGGCACAATCTTGGCTCACTGCAACCTCTACCTCCCAGGTTCAAGCGATTCTCCTGCCGCAGCCTCCCCAGTAGCTGAGATTACAGGTGCCTGCCACCACTCCTGGCTAGTTTTTGTATTTTTAGTAGAGACGGGGTTTTACCATGTTGGCCAGGCTGGTCTCGAACACCTGACCTCAGGTGACCCACCCGCTTCGGCCTCCCAAAGTGTTGGGATTACTGGGTGAGCCATTGTGCCTGGCCCTTGGAATACATTTTTTTTTTTTTTTTTGAGATGGAGTCTTGCTCTGTTGTCCAGGCTGGAGTGCAGTGGTGCAATCTAGGCCTCCTAGGTTCAAGCAATTCTCCTGCTTCAGCCTCCCAAGTAGCTGGGATTGCAGGTGCCTACCACCACGCCCAGTTAATTTTTGTACTTTTAGTAGATACGGGGTTTTGCAATGTTGGCCAGGCTGGTCTCAAACTCCTGACCTCAGGTGATCTGCCCGCCTCCGCCTCCCAAAGTGCTGGGATACAGACATGAGCCACGGTCCCCGGCCCTTGGAATATTATTTTTATTTTTTATTTTTTATTTTTTTTGAGATGGAGTCTCGCTCTGTCGCCCAGGCTGGAGTGCAGTGGCGCGATCTCGGCTCACTGCAAGCTCCGCCTCCCGGGTTCACGCCATTCTCCTGCCTCAGCCTCCCGAGTAGCTGGGACTACAGGCGCCCACCAACACGCCCGGCTAATTTTTTGTATTTTTAGTAGAGACGGAGTTTCACTGTGTCAGCCAGGATGGTCTTGATCTCCTGACCTCGTGATCCGCCCGCCTCGGCCTCCCAAAGTGCTGGGATTATAGGCTTGAGCCACCGCGCCCGGCCCGGAATATTATTTTTAATGCAGCAAATAAAACACATAAAACTACAAAGAAAACCAATTATACTAAAATACAGCTGGCAAAATATTTCTTCAACGCATTTGTGATACTGTAATCTATTGCTTCTTTGTGAATGCGTTAACAGCTCTAGCAATGGGCTTAATAACTGCTGTGCTTTTAAAGAAAGAAGAACATAAACAATCTTCTGAAATATCTTTCACATCTGAAATGTGATGTGAACATATCTGTTGATTTCTTTTGGTGACAAAGTCCCAGCTACTGCTACTACTACTGTGGCTTTTTGTCTGTAATTCATCATTGAGTGAAAGGTAAATTTCACTCAGAGGGTTGTTAAAATAAAGCTGTCATTTTCCTCATCCAAATTCATGTCACTCTGCCAGACCCCCAGGGAGTAGATGGACTCCAAGTTATAAGGACCCTTGCTAGGGAGGGTCCAGGAATTCCTCCTGCTGGGTCCCGGGAGTGGCCTCATTCTTTCTAACTCAAGCCTGGCTGTACATCTCTTCCATTCTACGAAAAACCTAGCATCCTTCCAACAATGCCCCTCTTAATTTCTGCTATCTTTAGTTTCTGTTATTTGCCATCAAAAGAACTTTGTTGCCACTTTCTTAGTGCTTTCTAGAAAGTTTACTATGTGCAGAGGCACGGTTCTGACCTTGTGAGTACTCACTAACTTAATATTCATGGCAACCCAGAGAAGTGACAGTTCTTATCCTCATTTTATAGACAAGGAAACTGCAGCCCAGGGATGTTATATTATTGCCCAAGAATGCAGAGCTGGAAGAAGAATGGGCCAGGATTCCATGCCGGGCATCTTGGTTCCAAGGCCTGTGCCCTTCCCCACTGAGTGACACCTCTGCCTTGGCAGTATAGAGAGTGCAGTGGACTAAATGTTTGTATCCCCCTGCAAATTCATACACCAAGACCCTAATCCCAATGTGATAGGATTTGGAGGTGGGGCCCTTGGGAGGTAATTAGGTCCCAGAGGACCAATTGCTCAAAAGACTGGAGAGCTTGCCCTTGCTTTTTCTTTCTGTCACATGAGGACATAAAGGGAAGATGGGCCTGTAGTCCCAGTTGCTCAGGAGGCTGAGGCAGGAGACTCACTTGAGCCTAGGAGTTCAAGGCTACAGTGAGCTATAACTGTACTACTGCACTGCAGCCTGGGTGACAGAGCGAGACTCCTAAACACACAAAAAGGCCAGGCACGGTGGCTCACACCTGTAATCCCAGCACTCTGGGAGGCCAAGGCAGGTGGATCACCTGAGGTCAGGAGTTCAAGACCAGCCTGGACAACATGGTGAAACCCCATCTCTACTAAAAATACAAAAATTAGCCAGGCATGGTGGTGGGCGCCTGTAATCCCAGCTACTCAGGAGGCTGAGGCAGGAGAATTGCTTGAACCCGGGAGGTGGAGGTTGAAGTGAGCCAAGATCACACCATTGCACTCCAGCCTGGGCAACAATAGTGAAACTCCATCTCAAAAAAAAAAAAAAAAAAAAAAAGAGACAGAAAAAGAGAGAAGATGGTTGTCTGCAACCCGGAAGTGGGTCCTCACTAGAACTCAACCAGGTTGGCACCCTGATCTCAGACTTCCAGCTTTTAGAACTCTGAGAAATAAATGTTGTTTAAGACCCCAGTCTATGGCACTTTGTAATAGCAGCCTGAGCTGACACAGTACCTCACCTCTACTATTATAGTATGATCCCCACCCAGCAAGAATAGAAAATTCATTAAGCAATTCAAATACCTAACTAGAAAACCAACACAAAGATATTAGATAGAATGTTCCTGCAGTTTTAGGCCTAAGAACACATATAATATTATCAGGCAGGTCAAAGGAAGACATGTCTTATGGTTCTGCTGAGGAAACGTACCGGAACTATTAATAAAGTAGAAAAGAAATTGCAGAGGAATTCCAGCAGGAACGATTCCGACGGCCGCATCTTCCCATCGATATTAATCATCTTTGGAACTTCCGGAATGAGGCTTATAGTGGCTTTGAAAAAAGCATCAGCTGCAAGACAGAAGATAAAAGTCAGTGTATTAGAACTCTGGGAAATTTAGTTGGCTTTCTTCTTCACGTGGCCTGAAGGCCAGTCCTGAGAGTTAGGTGGAAGCCAGGCCATGCCGAGGGCAGGTCCTAGCAGACGGTTTCTGCAAACCATGATAGAGCTGGAGGAATATTTGCTTGACAGGGCACTGCTTCAGCTCAGAGAGCCTCTGTTAAATTGCCTTTAGGTTACTGAGTGAAAAAAGCAGGTCACAGATTTTTGTAAAAAGTCTAGAAATGACAGTTGCCTGGGCCAAAGGCTCAACTTGGATTGGTTCGTTGAATTCTCATGTCTACCAATGCGAGGAAGGTGCTGTCAATGGGTGTACTTCACAGACAAGAAATGAGGGAAGGAAAGAGAAGCAATTCATCCTGCAACAGTGTCCTGTGTATGTAGGAAGTTCCAGTGTTGGTGGTAGAGCTGCACCTCAAACCCGGGTCTGTTTGACTCTATTCTAGTGCACGCCATTTTTGTTAAATAGCCATCAAAATGTCTGAAGGAACACAGCACACACACACACACACACACACACACACACACACACACACACACACAGAGCTTAAAGACTTCTGATTAACATCAGCTCCATAGAATCGTTTGGGAAATGAAGATATTTAAAGAGCTATGAAAAAATCTGTAAAACAAGAAGACTTCAAAGGGAGTTAAGAGAGGAAGAAAAGGAGAGAGAATGTGTGTGCACAACAGGATAGAGATGGGGTGGAAGGGATGAGGGAGAGCAGGAAGGATGGGAGGCGGAGGGGAAGGCTGCGAGGGAGAGAAAGTTCTTTCTAAAACTGCCAAGGTATTGACTGTGAGAAAAAGCCTCAAGGTTAAAACAATCAAAACATTGACCTGACAAATGAAATTTTAAACTACTCGACAAGATCAAATGTTTTCATGGTCCAAATGGACTTCCACTCCAAAACGACTTCCAGTGATGCAAAGAGAACACTGTAGGGGTGAACAGCATCCTGAATTAAAACAGGAACGCCGGCCAGCACACCAGAGGGGCAAATGGGACAGCAAATGCTCACTTTCCTGGGAAGAAAGGCCTACGTTTAATGAGAAGAGTATGTGTCTGAAGATGGATGGTGGAGTTTTCCCATCTCTTCCTTCTTCAAAGGAGAGGAAAAAAAAAAAAAAGAAAACATGTCACAGAAAGACACTCCTTGTAAAGCCTTCTGAGTCAAGTTAGCTCTGCTCTGGAAGCTTCTTTGCCTGGCTGTCTCCCGAACCCCAAACTCAAACCCCTTCCACATTTATTAAGCACCAACTGTGAACAGGGTACTGTCATGGGCAGGTGGACAAATAGGTGAAAAAAGTGAGAGAAAGCGTTGACAACATAAACTGTGGCAATGAGACCAACATAATCATACTAATTAACAACTATTTTTTTTCTTTTCTGTTTTTTTTTTTCAGACAGGGTCTTGCTCTGTCACCCAGGCTGAAGTGCAGTCGTGTGATCTCGACTCACTGCAGCTTCTGCCTCCTGGGCTCCAGCCATCCTCCCACCTCAGCCTCCCCAATAGCTGGGACTACAGGAGTGTGCCACCATCCCCGGCTAATTTTTGTATTTTTTGTAAAGATGGGGTTTCACCATGTTGCCCAGGCTGGTCTCAAACTCCTGAGCTCAAGCGATCTGCCTGACTCGGCCTCCTAAAGTGCTGGGATTATAGGTGTGAGCCACCGCATTGGGCCAACACTTATTTCCTAAGCCTGTTACATATTTTGGTCTATGAATCCACTTATCTCAACTGTTTTCGGGAGAGACACTACATATGGGGCTTGAGGAAAAGCCACCTGATGTCGGTTCTGATAGAGAAACCCTCCAGAAAGGGTCAGAGCCTGCAGGGTCTTCTATCTTGTGATCACTAGTAAGACATGGCCCGACTGGGCACGGTGGCTCACTTGAGGTCAGGGGTTCGAGACCAGCCTGGCCAACATGGTGAAACCCTGTCTCTACTAAAAATACAAAAATTAGCTGGGCATGGTGGCACATGCCTGTAATTCCAGCTACTCGGGAGGCTGAGGCAGGAGAATCACTTGAACCCGTTGGTCAGAGGTTGCAGTGAGCCAAGCCTGGGCAACAGAGCAATGCTCTGTCTAAAAAAAAAAAAAAAGAAAAGAAAAGAAAGAAAGAGAAAAAAAGACATGGCCCTACTTATGGAACCCACAGGATCTCCTAGGCCCTATCTTTAAGCAGTTCATTTCCTTAGTCCTCCGGCAGTCCCACAGTGAAGTAAGTATATCATGAAACAAGGTTCTCAGTGGGAATGCAAATTCTGCTCAGAGCAACTTGAAAGACCATTTTTTTCTATTTATGTGTTTGTTACTGACTGGCCCAGAGAATGTGCCTATTATTATGCCTCATTAAAAAAGAGAGCAGCTTTGTCCCCAGAACTTGGCTCCTCTCACCCGCCCCGCCCAGTTTCCACTCTAAAGGACGGAGCTAAAATAAACAGTTATTTAAAGGTTGGGGCATGCGGGGTTCCAAAGCAGATTTTTAGTTCTATCCTCAGAAGACTTGCCCCATATAGAAAATATTGTCTGGAGACTTCTCAATCTTATCTTAGTAATTAGAAATCAAATCCTACCCCATGTGAGAACAGTTTATCCTTATAGTTTAAAGTTCAGAATAATCATGTCAACTTCATGTAACCCTTTGTTTTGTAGCTATTAAGAGCCATAGAAGCTCATTTAAGATATAATGGATTTTTTTTAAAGACCTACAGAAAAAGGAGAACTCAGATTCCCAGTAGTAAATAATATTGTCCCCTTTTTGAGTAATACCCCACAAGCACAGGCAACCAAAGCAAAAATGGACAAATGGGATCACATCAACTTAAAAAGCTTCTGCACAGCAAAGGAAACAATCAACAAAGTGAAAAGAGAACCCACAGAATGGAAGAAAATATCTGCAAACTACCCATCTGATAAAGGATTAATAACCAGAACATAAGCAGCTCAAACAACTCTATAGGAAAAAAAATCTAATAATCAGATTTTAAAATGGGCAAAAGATTTCAATTGATGTTTCTCAAAAAAAAAAATACAAATGGCAAACAAGCATATGAAAAGGTGCTCAACATCATTGATCAGAGAAATGCAAATGAAAACTGTAATGAGATATCATCGTACCCCAGTTAAAATGGCTTTTATCCAAAAGACAGGCAACGACAAATGCTGGTGAGAATGTGGAGAAAAGGGGAACCCTCACACACTGCTGATGCAAATGTTAAATTAGTACAACTACTACGGAGAACAATTTGGAGGTTTCTGAAAAAGCTAAAAATAGAGCTACCATATGATCCAGCAATCCCACCACTGGATATATACCCAAAAGAAAGGAAATCAGTATATCCAAGAGATATCTGCACTCCTGTTTGTTGCAGCACTGTTCACAATAGCCAAGATTTGGAAGCAATCTAAGTGTCCATCAACAGACAAATGGATAATGTACACGTACACAATGGAGTACTATGCAGCCATAAAAAAGGAGATTCTGTCATTTGCAACAACATGGGTGAAACTGGAGGGCATTATGTTAAGTGAATTAAGCCAGGCACAGGAAGACAAACTTTGCATGTTCTCACTTATTTGTGGGAGCTAAAAATAAAAACAATTGAACCCATGGAGACAGAGAGTAGAAGGATAGATACCAGAGGCTGGGAAGGGTAATGGTGGGGCATGGTGGGGAGTGGGAATGGTTACTGAGTACAAAATAAAAATAGTTAGAAAGAATGAATAAGACCTAGTATTTGGTAGCACAACATGGTGACTCTAGTCAATAATTTAATTGTACATTTTAAAATAACTGAAAGAATATAACTGAATTGTTTGTAGCACAAAGGATAAATGCTTGAGGGGATGGATACCCCATTCTCTAGGATGTAATTATTATACACTGCCTGCCTGAATCAAAACATCTCATGTACCTTGTAAATATATATACTTACTAAGCACCCACAAAAATTTTTTAGAAAAGGAAAAAATATATATTGTCCTGGTTCCACTAGAGGAAGGGGAAAAGCAGCAAGTACATGGACTAGGCTTCCTCCATCCAAGTCCTCTGGGGTTCACAGGACACTCATGTTTTTGTTTTTGTTTTGTTTTGTTTTGTTTTGAGACGAACTCTTGCTCTGTCGCCCAGGCTGGAATGCAGTGATGTTACCTCAGCTCACTGCAGCCTCAGCCTCCCGGGTTCAAGCGATTCTCCTGCCTCAGCCTCCTGAGTAGCTGAGACTACGGGCACATGCCACCGTGCCAGGCTAATTTTTGTATTTTTAGTAGAGACAGGGTTTCACCATGTTGGGCAAGCTGGTCTTAACTCCTGGCCTCAGGTGATCCAGCTGCCTTGGCCTCCCAAAGTGCTGGGATTATAGGCATGAGCCACTGTTCCCAGCTGGGACATCCATGTTTCTTTTCCATATCCTTTTTTTTTTTTTTTTTGGCTTATATTTCCAATGTCTCAGAACGATCATTGCATATCCCACCTTAATGGCAAAACCAAACCAGAAAAACCCCACTCAGGCCTTGCTGACCCAAGACCACAGTTGACTGTATTTGAGACCCCTTTTTCTTGGGGCAGGGACTTCACTTTTTCGAACAGCATTCTATTGTTCTTTCCACACAGCAACTGACGTATCTCACGGCACTGCTCTCTTCTGGGCAGAGAGCAAACACAACCACCATCCCCATATTTGTAGTAAGAGAAACTCCAGAAACACAGCCACTGTCCCCGTATTCATAGTAAGAGAAACTGCATAAACATAGCCACTGCCCCCATATTGGTAAGAGCACTGTAGTACTCTTGGAGGGCTCTATTGTAAGAATTGTTGCGGTTCTTGCTAAAAATATGGGGACAGACTACCTCATCATTTTGTATATATGATGAGTAAAAGCCAGGGATGCTCATTGGCAAAATATCACATTTGACATTTTCCATCTGAAGTTTCAGGCTCTTCTGTTCTCAACCTGACTAGTTTCAAAGAGTCTGTGGACCACTGAAAGAACATGATATTTGGGAAACTTCTGCAAGGACAGGAAGAAATCAAACACTCAGAACACAAAGCCACTAAAACCTCACAGATGGACTCCAAAATATATGTTACAAGCAAATAGCTGTGGGAAAGGGTGAGATGCAGACAGAAGCTGAAAAGAAGGGCTTAGTTGAAGATGCTAGGTAAACTATATGTTTTGATTATTCATGCTGCCTAGCTACTATAAATGATTGGGTCAATTGTTCCCTTTGGATGAAGATATCTTTATATCAACTCTAAGATCATTTGAAGAAAAAGTGAAAACAGCCTAAAGTTCCAAAATGTAAAAAAAAAAAAAAGAAAAAAGAAATTACTGCACTGTTGCACCAAGCAAGTAATACAGCTAATAAAGAGAATAAGGCAGATCTGTATGTTTTGAGGTATATTTGAGGTATAAAGACATCTATGACATACTATATACAAAAAATCGGGGGGGAGGGTAGTGGGGGAAAAAAGAAAAAAAAGGACAAAAAATCATATAGCTGTATACGTGTGAGCCTATCTTTGCAAAGGAAAAAAAGTACATAAACTTATGTAGATGCATAGAAAGGTCAGGCAAGATAAATGCCAAACTATTAGGTGTAATATTGGAGTGGTGGATGAGGATGGACACCAAATCTTTCACTTACTGATAGGTTACTGTCTTGGAATTTTAATTGAAATTTATTATTATTGAGACTTTGCTCTTGTTGCCCAGGCTGGAGTGCAATGGCGTGATCTCAGCTCACCGCAACCTCCACCTCCTGGGTTCAAGTGATTCTCCTGCCTCAGCCTCCCGAGTAGCTGGGATATAGGCATGAGCCACCATGCCCGGCTAATTTTTTGTATTTTTAGTAGAGACGGGGTTTCTCCATGTTGGTCAGGCTGATCTCGAACTCCTGAACTCAGGTGATCTGCCTGCCTCTGCCTCCCAAAGTGCTGGGATTACAGCCATGAGCCACTGTGCCCGGCCTATTATTATTATTACCATTATTATTATTATTATTATCTTTTTTTTGAGGCAGAGTCTTGCTCTGTCACCCAGGTTGAAGTGCAGTGGTGCAATTTCAGCTCACTGCAACCTCTGCCTCCTGGGTTCAAGCAATTCTCTCCTGCCTCACCCTCTCGAGTAGCTGGGATTATAGGCGTCTGCTACCATGCCCCTGTAGGAGCTCAGTTAGGGTGGTGGGAGAAATTGTAAGAGAAAATTATAGGAAAAACGCAAGCTTTCTTGGAAGGCAGGAAGGTTTTACAAAAGCTTTAGGAAAGGGTTATGGCTGAAGGCAGCCTAATCCTCTTTACCTTGAGTTGATAGCAAAAGAGCAAATAAGTGAATGTGGGGGAGTTTATCTAAATAGCTTGTTTACTCATGTGGTCCTAAGACTGACCTTTGATCATCTGTGGGTGTATGACTGCTCTCTACTCAGGAGGTCGGCAATGTTAATTACCTTCTAGTGGTGTTTATCGAGACCTTTGTCATTTAATCTGTACTAAATAAATGCGAACTTTGCCAGCTTATCGGCTTATCGAGGCCAATGCTGTAGACTCAGGCAGCAGAGCCTCTTAGCCATGCTGACAGGCAAAATATCTGTGTCAGTCTTTCATCCGTCTCTGGGTCAGGGTCTGCAGGTCAGACCTGGCATACCTGCCTAATTTTTGTATTTTTTTTTTTTAGTAGAGATGGCATTCCACCATGTTGGCCAGGCAGGTCTTGAACCCCTGACCTCAGATGATCGCCTGCCTCTGCCTCCCACAGTGCTAGGATTACAGGCGTGAGCCACCGTGCCTGGCCTATTTTTATTATTATTTTTTGAGACAGGGCCTTGCTCTGGTGCCCAGGCTGGATTGCAGTGGTACCGTCATAGCTCACTCCTGCCTCGACCTCCTGGCTTGAGCAACCCTCCCACTTCAGCCTGCCAAGTGGCTGGGACTACAAGCGTGTGCCATCATGCCTGCTAATTTTTTTTTTGCCTGCTAATTTTTTATTTTTAGTTTTTTTTAATTCATATTTTGTACAGACGGGGGTCTCACTATGTTGCCCAGGCTTAAATTTCTAAAAATAATTTTTCTTGAACATACAACAGCAATACAAGTTTGCTGTAAAATGTTCAGTCCTAGAAATGTATAAAACAGAAAGATGGCAAAACAATGTACTCCCTTCCTATTTAACCAGAGTAGGACAAGGTGGAGATGGGAGTAGGGACAGGGCCACACACTGCATGGACTCTTAATACTCCTGCTGTTCTAAGGGGCAGCCACCCCAGTTCCCTGTATGTGTAAGGCACAGCACCAAGCTGAGGGGTGACACACACTCTGTGGGGACCAACCAGGGATGCTGTTCTGCACTGCACCGTGAGGATGGCGGGAAGGGTCCTCTCTAATTAGCTTCTCCATGAAATGAGTCAGACTTCAGGCTTGAAGCTCCCCAGTCAGTCCACTTGCAAGGGTTCTTCTTCTCAAGGCTTTAAAAAGCTCCATACCATGCTCTGGGGCCTCTTCGAGCTCCTGTAGATAATTCAGGGGCAGTAACCTCCCACTGGGACGTCTACCTGAGGAGCCCCACTGACATCTGTTGTGTGTACTGAGGCTTTGAATACGCCTCTGTCTGAACAATAGAGTTCCACATTCTAAGAGGCTAAAATACCAATTGGACAACTGTCAGAAAGCCTCAAAATGCTCAGAATTAAGATGCAGGTTATTTATTGTCTGCCAAGAGCAAAAACTTGCGAAGAGTTCATATATTTTTCAACAGGAGTTTGGAGGAAAAAAATAGAGGGGGGCCATTTGAAGAAATAATTTGTAGCACTTCTAAAAAAAAAAAAAGAAGAAACAGAATACCAAACAACCATTACAAAGAGGGTATTGATTGACACCAAGATTTACAGAGAAGCCAAAAAAGGCTTATGAAAAACACTGTAGAAGACATAATTCCATTTATTGCTAAGGGGGAAAGAGAACTACATATATATATAGGAGAATATAGATAAATGGTGAGGGAAGGAGAAAGGAAAGTAGAATAGAGAGGCAGAGAGCATATAAGAATAATGAATATTTTAAAATGGATATATAAAAGAAAAAAATCAAGATGTCCATACTGTTAACAACAGCAGATTTGGGGGTGGGGTGGGGAGATACAGCATATTATTGGAGACTTTTATCTCAGGGCTTTTTACTTTTTAAGAGTCCTACATTTCTGTATTGTTGGAAGTTTCTCAAATGAGCATTCTGAATTTTTATAGTGAAAGTCATTAAGATTTAAAATACAGATTGCCTAGATTTTCAACTGTATAGAGGACAATCTCACCACACACCCTCAATACATGATAAAAGGAATTCAGACTTAACTAGGACCTACAGGAGTAAATGCAACCTTTTGTATCGTTGGCATTGGTGATATGGAAAACGAGTCAATACATGAATCATAAGTGACAGTCAAGAAGTGATAACCCAACTCACCTTCAAAATCGGCGTTTTGCCTTTTTTTCAATAATGCATTAGGTCATTGCTAATGGAAATCTTTACCACTCGTCAGTCATAAACTCCTGAGGCTAAACAAGACCTCAAAGGTAATTCAGTTCACTCCTAGATCTTCAATCCATCAATCCAACTACCTAGGAGGGTAGTAACTCAGACTGACGGCTGTCCTAGCCCAGGAAGATCAACGAATAGAAAAACCATTATTTCTTCTTCTTTTTTTTTTTTTTTGAGACAGGGTCACACTCTGTCGCCCAGGCTGGAGTGCAGTGGTGCAATCACGGCTCACTGCAACCTCTACCTCCCAGGTTCAAACAATTCTCGTGCCTTGTTAGCCTCCCGAGTAGCTGGGACTACAGGCACACGCCACCACGCCTGGCTAATTTTTGTATTTCTAGTAGAGACAGGGTTTTGTTATGTTGGCCGGGCTGGTCTTGAACTCCTAGCCTCAAGTGATCCACCGTCTTGGCCTCCCAAAGTGCTGGGATTACAGGCGTGAGCCACCATGCCCGGCCAAAAATCGTAAGTTCTTAAGACAAGATGTTCCAGGGGGTTGAAGACTCCCATCTCTTGAATATGTATTAGTAAAGCAGAGTTCTGGCTATAAAAATCATCACTCTCTCTCAAGGTATACAAACCCCATTGCAAAACATCTTTATCCATCTTCAACATTTTCTATCTCTGTATGAGTTTAGGTTTGGATTGACAATATCAATATCATGGAAACTACCACATAAAATGCAACATCCAGACATATTTTCTTCCTGAAAACTTTGTCTGCAATGAAGATGTGCTGTCACCAAGTGATGGGGTGCCTTTGGCAAAGCCTTGTGGTCTCAATGGCCAAGTTATTCACAGGCAAGTCACTGATAGAGATTTACCACTATCTATTACTAGCCTGTGTTTTTGTAATAGAACTTGTTATTCCAACAGTTAAGTTTGAGGACTTATGGGCCACTATTTTGATATGTACATAGAGCAAGATATAAAGAAATATGAATCTCCAGGAACAATTAAATACCTTATACATTAATGCTTAATTGCTACCAATGACAGCTTAATCTAACTTTGATTTTGCCACCTGGTTTATGCAGAATGCCTTTTAAGTTCATTCTGAATACCAACACTTAATGTGAAAAATCCACTTGGGACATATAAATTACTTCTTTGCTTCCGTAGTATCATCAGAAGGCTCCTGCACTCTCCCTCCCTCTTTTCTCTGAACTGTCAAGGGCTCTCTCATTGAGCCAAGCATGCTCAGCCCATGTGTTACCTAACTCCTACCTCTGAGATACTCTAAGATGACATACCTTTCTCTCATCCCTGCAGTAGCTCACTTGAGGTTGTGTATTGTCTGTGAATAGTAGGCTTAGATTTCCCTAAGCAGAAAGGATTAGGTATTCCTTATCTTAATTTTGGTTCTTTGTTTCCTAAATTAGTTTATCGAATGCTCAGTCTGTAATAATTGACCTCTAGCAACCACGTGCACTTGGGATTAGAAATACAACCCTGCGTTATGGTATAGAAGAACTAACCTAATATAGAGAGGCACAGTGGTCAAGTCCAGATAAGGCCACTTATTAGCTGGATGCTCCTAGGCATGGCCTGAGCCTCGGTTTCCCCATCTGCAAAATAAAGATAAACCACCTACCTAATAATACGTACTGAATAAAACTATTTTGCCAGGAGTTCAGACCTCTCAACAATTAGGTCCCAGACTATCACCTTGACTTGATCGCCTCCTCATTTCTTCCAGATGTACTGTTTTCTCAGCCTCCAGGCCTCAACCTAGAATGCCATACACCTTACTTCAGTATAACAAGATACTCCCTGACCTTCCAGGCTCTTCAATGCCACCTCTTTTTTTTTTTTCCTCTTTCAAGTCAAGGGTTAATTCTCTCTGCTCTAAAATTCCCAAGCACATTTTATGTCCATTCTGCATGACCTTTATCATGTGCTGCCTAGTGTAATAATTGTAAACAGATTTGCTCTCCCTGAATGGCCTGTAGTCTCTTTTTCTTGTTTTAAGACATGGTCTCACTCTGTTGCCCAGGCTAGAATACAGTGGTGCAATCTTGGCTCACTGCAACCTCTTCCCTCCAGGCTCAAGTGATTCTCCTGCCTCAGCCTCCCAAGTAGCTGGGATTACAGGCGTGCACCACTACTGCTGGCTAATTTTTGTATTTTTAGTAGAGACAAGGTTTCATCATGTTGGCCAGGCTGGTCTTGAACTCTTGACCTCAAATGATCCACCCACTTCGGCCTCCCAAAGTGCTGGGATTACAGGCGTGAGCCACCGTGCCCGGCCCAGCCTGTAGTCTCTTTAAGTGCATTCCTGTTGCCCATACAATGCTTGGCACAGTGGGCTGCATGTAAAAGATGACCAAAAAATACTGACAGGAGGAAGCAAACTGCAGGTTATAATTTAACTATTATAAGGGTCCGAGGGATCATCAGGAGGAGACTTGCCCATGCCCTTTTTCTGTGGGTTCCACAAGCAGCTGCCATCCAGCCTAGGCCCTGACACTCCCTAAGGTGGATAGATCATGCATGGACAGATGTGTACATGGGTGACAAGCCTGATGCCATCTGCCCTGCTGTGAACTGTTCCAACTAAAATAACCTACTTTGTCACCAAAGAGGCCTTAGAGTTGGAGAAAACAATCAAATCAAACATTCTTCAGAGGATGTTCTGTTAACTAAGTTAGTAAATATGAAGTTAAACATAAATCACCAAGACCTGGTAAATGAGTGAAAACCACTTTTTCTCCTTCACAAGCCATTCTTGACTCTCCAGGAAGGGGAAATGCAAAATAATTTTTCTCGCCCACACCATGGCCCTGGCTATTTCCATTAGCCATTACAGTTTGTAGTAGCCAGGGGCTCCATATACAGGTTGAACATTCCTAATCTGAAATCCAAAATGCTCCCAAATCCCAAACTTTTTGAGTAAACCAGACAGACAGGACCTCATGGAGGTGATGCACTTACAGTGGGAAAAGCAGACAACTACTTACATATTTACTTGTTAAATAACAGCGATAAGCATAACGGAGGAAAAGCACGGGTGAGCAGATAATATACCGTACAGGATGACCTGACCTAAGTTTTGTTTATCTGCAGAAATGGGAAGGCCAAGGATGCTTTTCCTAAAGACATGACATATGAACCCAGCTCTGAAGGATGAAGATGCAAAAAAATAAAAGAAAGTAAGTTTTAAAAGAAGAGGGGAGATCCCTACAGAAGGTGGGAAAAGCATTATTATTAATGATAATAAAAAATCATTCTTGGCTGGGTACGGTGGCTCACGCCTGTAATCCCAGCACTTTGGGAGGCTGAGGCAGGTGGATCACCAGAGGTCAGGAGTTTGAGACCAGCCTAGCCAACATGGTAAAACCCCATCTCTACTAAAAAATACAAAAATTAGCCCAGTGTGGTGGTGCATGCCTGTAGTCCCAGCTGTTTGGGAGGCTGAAGCAGGAGAATCACTTGAACTCGGGAGACGGAGGTTGCAGTGAGCAGAGATCACGCCACTGCAGTCCAGCCTGGACGATGGAGCAAGATTCTGTCTCAAAAAAAAAAAAAAAAAAAGTTCTTTTGACCACTATTTCTCTTTAATTGTTCTATCTTGTTTCAGCTTTAGAGGAACTGCAATTCTTTTTAGCATAATTCATCAGTTTGTCTCAAAACAAAGATCAAGTTTCCTACAGATTCCCCAGTGCTTTGCATATGAAAAATAATCTGGCTTTCAAACTATAAAATCAAACAGCTATCAACGTACTGTATACAGTTAGCTGCTAAAACCCATGGCATACTTTCATCATTTGAGAGATGTGTATACTAAGATAATACTTACTGAGCAGCTACTATGTGCCAGTGGGCCAAGTGCTCTAAGGCCATTTTCTCATTTAACACTCAACAGACAGGTACCACTGTCATCATCTCCACTTTACAGATGGGGAAACAGGACAGAAAGGCCGAGTCATCCAAGAGCACCTGGCTTGTAGGTGGCAGAGTCAGGATTGGGACCAATGCAAGCAGAAGAGTTGAAAATCAGTACTAATTAGGGCCTCATCCCAACATTCTGCTGTTGGCCAAATTCATCATGTAATTCCACATCTCCATGCCTTTGCTCAGGCCATTTGCTCTACCAGGAATGCTAATCCTTCCTTCTTCCCTTCCCACATCCTCATAAACACGTTCTTCTTTTAAGACCCGACTTAAACATACTTCCATTATAAAATGCCCCCATTTTCTTTCTTTTTTCTTTTTTTGAGACAGAGTCTCGCTTTGTCACCCAGGCTGGAGTGCAGTGGTGATATCTTGGCTCACTGTAACCTCTGCCTCCCAGGTTCAAGCGATTCTCGTGCCTCAGCCTCCTGAATAGCTGGAATTACAGGAGCACACCACCACAACTGCCTATTTTTTTTTTTAATTTTTAGTAGAGACGGGGTTTCACCATGTTGGCCAGGCTGGTCTCTAACTCCTGACCTCAGGTGATCCGCCCACCTCAGCCTCCCAAAGTGCTGGGATTACGGGCATGAGCCACCACACCTGGCCTATAAAACACCCACCTTTTCTAGATTATAAACTGTAAAGATAAAGAAACAAAGGTAAAAATAAAGGAAAAAAGAGCCTGCTCTTGCTGTGGCCTGGTAATAATTTTCTAGAAAGAGCCATTGACAAACAAGGTCAAGAAGTTACCTAGAGAAGGGACTGAAAGAAAAGAGAAACAGGCATTGCTAGGCCATCTCCAGCTGAGAAGCATCTGATCGACCAAATCTCTGGCTTGCAAGTCCTTCATTTCTCCTAAATACTCTGGGGTGGTGGGCACGAGCATGTGCACCAAATCCCTGCACAATCCAGTCTATGTGCAGCACCGGTGTACACAAAGGAACAGAACCAGGCCTCCCCTGCAACAAGCCCTCATCAGCATCCTGCGCCAGCCTGCCTGAGAGTTCAACAGGAGTTTACTTGTCGGGATGGACCCAGCCTTGGGAAAGCCACAGCCTGCCGAAGAAGATACAACCAAGGCCGGATTAAGGGAGGCAAGAAAATGAACTGGAGGGACGGGGACATTTTATAACCAGCTGCAAGGGGAGGATGTTTAGGGAGGCAAACAAAAGCAGCACATTTCCATGAGCTTCATTTAATTTATATTTAGCCTTCTCATTCTCAGTAATTGAATGCATTATTTATTTTGGCCAGCAATTGCTGCCTGTGGCTTTCAGAAGAAAAATAATAGGCTTTTAAGGTTTAGCGCCACAGCATTTAGAGACTCGAGTAAAAATCATCAGATAAATTATTAAACATGAAGCGGACCCACATTCCTGCTCTCCTGCAGTAGCTGAAAAGTGACAGGGGAGGCAGACAAGGAGCCCAGAGTTCTGACACCAAGGATGCTGTCTTTATCCATGCGCAGTGTATGGGGCTGTTCTTACACCAGTTGTCCCTCGGTGGGGACTGAGGACGTTATGGGAAGCGCAACAGGAAGAAACTACTCACAGCTCTCCTTCGACAGTTCTTGGGAGCACCAAATCTTTGATAAGGGGGATACCTTTAACCAGGTAGAGAATTTTTGTTTTGCTTTTTCAAAAAAAATTATCATAAAGCCCTATACGGGATCTAATTATAAATTTCCCAAGATCCACAACATTCAGATCCATGGTCCTGATTTTATAACATGGGAAGAAGAAAGATCTAGGCTTCTAAAGCCTCCACTTGCAGTTCTGGTTAGGCGGTGTCATAGCTTTGGTATCTGCAGCTCACAATTTGTTCCTAGTATTGCAGGTAAAACCAACTCAGGTGTGCCTACCTAGGTCCACCATTCCTGAGCTTTTAAAGAAGGAACCCATTTATAAGCAGATTTAAAATTTCTAATATCCAAGGAAGCGTCTTCTAATTTTCATCCTGTGCATCACTAGGTTTTTGTTGGTGACTGTTAATTTTTGTTTTGTTTCTCACTAACCCATTGTTCTTTCTTTTTTTTTTTTTTTTTTTTTTCAAGACAGTCTTGCTCTGTTGCTCAAGTGGTGCGATCTCGGCTCACTGTAACCTCCACCTCCCAGGTTCACACGATCATTGTGCCTCAGCCTCCCGATAACCCATCATTCTTACCAAAGCAAGCAGTAGGAGAAAGTTCCATGTTGACCTACACACAATGAAGACACGTGCCTGTCCTAGTGGGGAGAGGGGGTATCACAGACAATAAGCAAGTAAACACAGTAAGAAAGCACTGGATTGTGCAACGATGATAACGAGGATGATGCTGCAGAGGTGACAGAGTGGGGTGGGGCGGCTACTCTAGCTAGAGTGGCCAGCAGAGGCCTCCGTAAGGAGCTGTGGCTTATTCTCACCATCTGCCTTGTAATTTAAAAAAACACAACTATCTGGGGGAAGATCATTGTAGAAAGAGGGAACAAAGCCACAAAGGCTCTGAACTGGGAGACCACTGAGTATGTTCAAAGAACAGAAGCAGGCCTGTGTGGCTAAAGCAAATGGGAGATGAGGATGCAGGCGGTTGAGGATGGAGGTAGGCAGGCACCAGCTCACAAGAGAACTCAAGAGGCAAGTGTTCAGCTGCACTCAGAAGCTACTGAGGTCCCCCATGAGTTAGAAGCAAAACCAAGCCGAGTTTTAAAGGTGTCTGGGCAGTAACCATGTATGAAGACTTCACTGCCCAGAGCTGCTCCAGTTGAATCATGACACAGATGATCCCCAGAACTTCCATGGCAGTGGTTCAAAGGATGGAGAAGTGATCACTCTCCAACTGGCCCAGAATGCCCTACCAAGACAATGGCAACCAGTGCTGAGGCGCCAGCCTCGGCATAATCTGTGCAGTTGTGTCGGGAAAAGAACCACCACTGAAAACCTCAGTCCACCTCCTATGGCGCTATGGAAGTGCCCCAGCATTCCTTTAGGCTTCCCAGTAAATGCAGTGGTGAAGGGCATGGCCTTGAGCCAGACAGATCAGGCGCTGAGAGCTGGCTCAGTGACTCAGGAATGGACCTACCAAGCAAGTTAGTTGGCCACTCTCTGCCTCAGTTTACTCACCGGGGTAATAAGGCACCAACGACAGCACCAGCCCCATGTGGCTGCTGGGAGGATGAAATGAGACAACTTGTGCAAAGGGCTTGCCACATAACAAATGCTCCATAAATGTCGCGTAAAGATTTCTTTTACCCTCTGTGTTATGGCCTGCAGGGGGGGTACCCTGCTGCCGACCTGCCTGCAGGGCCTTGGTGTACACCGTTGCAGTAGGTAACCAGGGTGTCCTGCAGCAAACACTTGGGCTTTCCACCTGAGCGCCTTCTCTTGGCTCAAGTGTGGAGCAGGCCAGAATGCCATGGGGTTAATATCCCAGAAGCAGCGCTCTGTCAGTGACAGATGAGAATAAAGGGAAAATCACCTGTCTTCCTTGCCCTTCAGGTGGAGAAACACTGGCTGTGTCTGACAACACCTCCCAGATGGGAATGAGCTTCAGCTGCCTACAGGAACGACTTGTTCGATGGTGCCTGTTTTTCTGGCTTCCTTTCCTTCCCTGTCTCATCTCACATCACTCTTCTGGTATCACTGAGATCACCTTCTCCCAAATAAACGATCCTGAGCATCCTTGCCTAATGGATGGCTTTGGTGTCTAGTATGGAAAGATCAGTCTTGGGCAGAAATTTTATCTGTAACAGCAAACTGTAGGGTATTTGTTCTACCACAGATTAGATGGTACTTGTGTGTCTCTGGGGTTTCAAACACACAAACATCAACAACAACCACAACAACAAACAAACATGAATCCGCCACTGTGAAGAAGTCCTCATGTCTCATATTCTCCAAGTGTGCTGAGCTCAGGATGTCTGAGCTGCATGACCTGGTCTGTCCTAGGCAGATTTAAGAAGATTCTCACAGGAAGATATCTGTGCTCTATGATCTGTCTGACTCTATAAATGCATATGTGTCTAATGTGCTTCCTAGCAGAGAAACAAATTTAAAACTCATCATTTATTCATCTTTCCTCCTTAAAGGAATCTCTCTTGGTCGAGTGCAGTGGTTCATGCCTGTATACAACCCCAGCACTTTGGGAGGATCATTTGAGGCCAGATGGGAGGCGGGAGGAACATTTGAGCCCAGGAGCTCAAGAAAAGCCTGGGCAACAAAGCGAAATTCCATCTCTACAAAAAATAAAAATAAAAACATTAGCTGTGTGTGGTGGTGTGCGCCTGCAGTCCCAGCTACTCGGGAGGACCGCTTGAGCCCAGGAGCTCGAGGTTACAGGGAACTATGATCGCACTACTACACTCCAGCCTGGGTGACAGAGCAAGACTCTGTCTCTAAAAAAAGAAATCTTTGTCTCTCTCTACACACATACGCGCACACCTGAGTCCGTTTTCCTAAACAGCAAGGGAGTGCCTGAGATGAGAGAACGATGGACTTACCTTGGGAGAGGCACTGGTTGGCCAAGGCCACCTGACCAGAATGCAGGTACAGATTGAGACGTGTGAAGATGCCCGCCAGGGAGGGGATGGTGATGAAGCAGTAGGCAACACAGGCCTAGGAGAAGGGAAGAAACATTAACGCTGGCAAGGCCACGGTGGCAGAATCATACTCCTGTTTTCATCCCTCATGTATTTCCAAGGAAAGAAACTTACAACAGTGAATCTCCCCATTCTGAGCCCCAATTTTCCCCTCTTGTACAACTCTGCTCTGATGACCCTCTAGGAGGACAGGGGTGTGAGAGGAGTGAGTGAGAATGCAGGAAAAACAAATCCTCACCCATCATCACGGGAAGTAAATACGTAGCACCTAACATTGATAAGCTGAGAAATAGCTGTTTAAACCAATTACTTAAAAATATGGAGGTAATTAGAAACAGCTGCTAAAGAGCTTGAGGTGGCTGACTGAGGAAAGAGAAGCAAGGTGACAAACGGCAGAGCCAGGATGCCTATTTTTTACTGTAATCTTTTCAGTATACTTTCATGTTTAAAAACACAGACGCATATTTCTTTCTGAAAATTTTGAGCAGGGCTGGGTGTAGCGGCTCACACCTGTCATCCCAACACTTTGGGAGGCTGAGGCAGGAGGATCACTTGAGGCCAGGAGTTCAAGACCAGCCTGGGCAACATAGTGAGACTCCCCATCTCTACAAAAAAACAAAAACTTACCCGGGCAAGGTGCTTACAGTGAGCTATGATGGTGCCACTGCACTCCTGCCTGGGTGACGGAGCAAGACCCTTTCTCCAAAAATAAATAAATGAATGAATAAATAAATTTTGAGCAGCATCACATCTGATAAAATTTTCAGCTTCAAGAAGCTGAAAATGATTTTTCAAAGTTTAACATCAGGCCAGGCGTGGTGGCTCATGCCTGTAATCCTAGCACTTTGGGAGGCCGAGGCAGGCAGATCACTTGAGGACAGGAGTTTGAAACCAGCTTGGCCAACATGGTGAAACTGCCATCTCTACTAAAAATACAAAAATATTAGCCGGGCATGGTGGTATGTGCCTGTAATCCCAGCTACTCGGAAGGCTGAGGTAGGAGAATCGCTTGAACTTGGGAGGCGGAGGTTGCAGTGAGTCGAGATCGCGTCACTGCACTCCAGCCTGGGTGACAGAGCAAGACTCCATCTCAAAAAAGACAAAAACAAAGTTGGGCATCATTATTATCTAGAGGAAAAAAGGCCTTTCAGTTACAAGAACAATATTATTATACATATTTTTATATTAGAAAACTATTTTACAATGTTATAAAATATGTGTTATATTAGTATATTAGAGAAAATGAAAGCTAATTCAGCTGGCACATAAAAATGCAAATCCATCACTCATTCACCTTCCCCACAACACATTAAAATTCAGACTCATTTAACCATTTATCCTGAAAACATTAGAAAATGGATCAGCCCATAGATACAGGGAAAAATTAATCTGAAAAATCAATACTAAACCATTCTTATCATGACACACTCATCTTTTTCTGGGAAGAGTAATTTAGTAACTTGCAAACTAAACAGCCCACTGAAGTTTGAAGTCTGACAGTCCTTATCTTGAGAACATACCCGGACAAATGCAGCCGTCTTTCTGGAATGATTTCCTTTCATTACTTTTCTTGTCTCCATTGCCAACCGGTTCACACTCTGAATTTGTTAATAAAATAGAAATAGTAATGAAGTGATGGCCGATTCAGATGAGTGTCTTCCATAGAGATTTGAACATTAACTACATACAGGTCAATGAGAACAAGCTTTCTAGGACCAAGACTGGTTAGCACCAAACCTTGAAATGCCAAAGGGGTCATCAGGCCTGATCCAATCATGGCTTGAGCAAACATCTCCAAGAGGGTAGAACAAAAGGCAGTGTTTGCTACGTTAGTCATGCCTTTCGATCAGCATTTTAAGTGACCATATTCTGGCTTAATGAATAGCTGGGGCTCACTTACTCCATTTCCAGAAATCCCACCACACCAAATTTTAAGAATTTAGAGATCTTAAGAGACACCTCCAAAGCACACCATTTAGACAATCAGACCACACCATTCAGCTATACAATACCAACAATAAGAACAATAATGATAGGAGCCACATCATCACTAACAGTGTTCCAAGCACTATTTAAGAGCTATACATTCATTGGTTCACTTAAGCTTCATAATCCCAGGGTGGATACTATTATCTCCTCTGTTTTTTCCAGATAAAGTTTCTAAATTTAGGTCTTAAGTTTAGTTGTGCTAAATAACTTGCTAACCAGCAAACAAATACATACGAAAGTTATTCTCCTTGAATAGACATGAAATAATGACAGAGCCTTAGGGAACCCTTCCACAGATATAAAAAGTTTGGACCTGCGGTTCCCAAACTGTGCACCATGGCATCCTGGGGTGCTGCAGAAAAGGCAGCAAACTCATAGGGGCACCACAGTTTTTTAGGTAAACACAGCAATACTTGTCTGTTGTGCATTGTGCAAAGCACTGGTGCAAGGCTGATTTGATGATGGACTGCTTTACATCCCTTATAGCCACATCACATATTTGTAAAACTTATTTTTCGTGGCTACTGTGATCAAAAGTAAGTTTAATCGCTGTGCAAGAATAAATGTAAAAAAAAGTGAATGTAAAACAAGAAATAAGAATAGCATCACCAATCTAATTCCAAATTTTATGAAGCTGTGATATGCCTCATAAGTACACACCCATCATTACTAATTATGTTTAAGAAAAAAATAGTCCTTCCTTCCTTCCTTCCTTCCTCCCTCCCTTCCTTCCTTCCTCCCTCCCTCCCTTCCTTCCTTCCTTCCTTCCTTCCTGCTCCTGACCTCAAATGGTCTGCCCGCCTCAGCCTCCCGAGGTGCTGGGACTGCAGACGGAGGCTCGCTCACTCGGTGCTCGCTGTTGCCCAGGCTGGAGTGCGGTGGCGTGGTCTTGGCTCGCTGCAGCCTCCGCCTCCCAGCCGCCTGCCTTGTCCTCCCAGGGTGCTGGGATTGCAGCCTCTGCCCGGCTGCCGCCCCGTCTGGGAGGTGGGGAGCGTCTCTGCCTGGCCACCCATCGTCTGGGTTATGAGGAGCTCCTCTGCCCAGCCGCCCCGTCTGGGAGGTGAGGAGCGCCTCTGCCCAGCCGCCACCCCGTCTAGAAAGTGAGGAACATCTCTGCCTGGCCGCCCATCGTCTGGGATGTGAGGAGCGACTCTGCCCGGCCGCCACCCCGTCTGGGAAGTGAGGAGCGCCTCTGCCCGGCTGCCCCGTCTGGGAAGAAGTGAGGAGCGCCTCTGCCCGGCCACCCATCATCTGGGATGTGAGGAGCGCCTCTGCCCGGCCGCCACCCCGTCTAGGAAGTGAGGAGCGTCTCTGTCCGGCCGCCCCGTCTGGGAAGTGAGGAGCACCTCTGCCTGGCAGCCCCGTCTTGGATGTGGGGAGCGCCTCTGCCCGGCCGCCTCGTCTGGGAGGTCTACCACAGAGGCCAGAAGCAATGTGGGGGCTGGACGTGGTGGCTCACGCCTGTAGTCCCAGTACTCTGGGAGGCCGAGGCGGGTTGATCACTTGAGGCTAGGAGTTCGAGACCAGCCTGGCCAACATGGCAAAACATATGAAAAATACAACTGACAAACCAACCAACCAACCAAGCGACAACAAAACAGGTCTACCCTGGAGTCGTACTCTAATTTTTTCTATTTTCCTCCCTTTCTGATCCCTTATCCCACTTTCTTTTTCTTCCTCTTCCTTCTCCTTCTTCTTTGTCAAATAGAGGATTGAGTTATTATCATTGATCCATACAAAGTCCCTCTCTCATTTATTTTCTTTAATTCCTACCCCCCATTTCTATTCCCCGTCTTCCCATGGGCAACCTTCCTAATATGTTTGATATGCATCTTTTTGTTTGTATGTACTTTTAGAAAATGTTTATTGTTTTGTGTGCAAAAAAAAAAAAAGAAAAAAATAGGCCAGGCTTGGTGGTTTATGCCTGTAATCCTAGCACTTTGGGATGCCGAGGCAGGTGGATCACCTTAGGTTAAGAGTTCAAGACCAGCCTGGCCAACATGGTGAAACCCTGTCTCTACTAAAAAATACAAAAAATTAGCCAGGCATGGTGGCGGGCGCCTGTAATTACAGCTACTCGGGAGGCTGACGCAAGAGAATCACTTCAACCTGGGAGGTAGAGGTTGCAGTGAGCCAAAATCGCGCCACTGCACTGTAGCCTGGGCAGCAGAGCAAAAACTCCATCTCAGAAAGTAAAGAAAAGAAACGTATTATTTTTCTTTCAATTTATATATATATTTTCTTCAAATGGCTATCAAGTTGTTAGAGCATAAATACTTAAGTTGTCTGAAACTAACTTTTTTTTTTTTTTTTTTTTTTGAGGTGGAGTCTCCCTTTGTTGCCTAGGCTAGAGTGTAGAGTGCAGTGGCGCAATCTCTGCTTACTGCAACCTCCACCTCCCAGATTCAAGTGATTCTTCTGCCTCAGCCTCCCAAGTAGCTGGGACAACAGGTGCCTGCCACCATGCCTGGCTAATTTTGGTATTTTTAGTAGAGACAGGGTTTCACCATATTGGCCAGGCTGGTCTCAAACTCCTGACCTCAAGTGATCTGCCAGCCTCAGACTCCCAAAGTGCTGGGATTACAGGTGTGAGCCATCACATCCAGCCTGAACCTAACTTCTTAATAAACAGGGCTATTATTAATTCTTTTGGTCTGAGGGTACCATAAAAAGTTACTGAGAGACGCCATGATCCAAGAAAGTTGGGAATGTCTTGTTAGGTAAGAAGGGGCTCCTTCTGGTTAGATTTCTGTAACTAATCATTGTCAATCACTTAACTCTGTTGCTGGCATGCAGAAATGGGAAAATGCAAATCTCACAGAAAAACAGATCAATAAAACCAAAGTTGTAAGTTTATTAACCTTTGAGAAACCACCTTTCATACCATAGAGAACAGTAACAAAATAGGACCAGAAGAATCCCAGATTAAGGCTGGGTGCAGTGGTTCATGCCTGTAATCCCAGCATTTTGGGAGGCCAAGGCAGGAGGATTGCTGGATGTGAGGAATTTGAGGCCAGCCTGGGCAACACATTGAGACCCCATCTCTCAAAAAACAAAACAAAACAAAACAAAACACAACAAAACAAAATTTAAAATAGCCAGGCATGGTGGCTTGAGCTGGTAGTCCCAGCTATTCAGGAGACTGAGACAGGAGGGTTGCTTGAGCCCAGGAGTTCAAGGCTACAGTGAGTTATGATTGCACCACTGCACTCTAGCCTGGGTGACAGAGTGAGACCCTGTCTCTAATAAAATAAAATAAAAATAAATGATTGGGATGTAGATGATCAATAAATATTTATTGAGAGAAGAAACTAATGAATGAAAATACTTACATGAATCAACTGCACAAGAACAGGCTCCAGATTGCAAAACATCGACCTGGACTCAACATAAAAACTCAGCTGTTGTTCAAAATCACGGCCAAAGGAAATCTAGAATCAAGGAGAAAGATGCTGAAGGGGACAGTGGTATTTTTAGAGGGAACACAGGCACATGGTATGACTGAAATATTATTATTGCCACCTCATCTTTATGATATGGGCACTGGACTAGAACATAAGAAGTCAAAGGGTATAAAACAGAAGCTCAGAGTGTAAGTAGAATTTTCCAGGCTCCGAAGGAAACCACTGGAAAGGGAATAATGGGATATTGTTTGTCAGCTGTGGCCTTTTCACAGAACATAAATGTGGTTATTGGGGGCCATTTGTCAGCAGGTTTGCTGTCGTAAGGGTCACACCTTTCTGCTTCCTGATGGGGACCCAACCTTGGCAGCTCACTGGTGGCTACAGAAGCCATAGATGGAAGTTTTTCCACCATTAAACATCCCCTCCTCCTATTTCTTCAAATTTATGAACAGCTGGTTAGTAAGAAAAACTTTACTGTACATCAATCATTTTTGTCCAGATGAGGTTTAACATCGCCATTTCCATTACAGCTATCATGTTTCATATCTGATTTCCTTATATTCTTTTCCATAATAACTTGGTAACTTTCAGACAATGCCATGAAAAGATAAATACCACATGATGAGTACAAAAAGCAAGGGCAAAGGAGAGTGACCTGGGAAAATCCATAGGTCTCTTTCCTAACACGGGAATTGAAAGGCTAATCCTGAATTTTCATCAAAATTGATATTTCACCCACAGAGTCAGGTGAACTAAACAACCCGCACTATTGAACAAGTCAGAATTTCAAGGTTATTTTCAAAGTGATCTCGTCATTTTCATCTCGGTCAGCTTTGGTCCTGACTTTTCTATTAAAATAGAAGATATTGGCAGCAGTTGGTGTTTTGGCTTAGAGGACCCAGAATGAAGGCGAAGACTGTTCAGGCTGGGACAGTATAATGGTGGGATGTTCCCAAAGGAGGCTGCAGGAATCCCTCTCACTCTGCCGGCTCTTCTGCAATGTCTCTGTGGACTACCCCCCATCAACAGGCAGAGCCTCTTCACCTCCAGACTGGCTCTGTGACTTGCTTTGACCCACAGATTGCAGCAGAATATAGCAGGGGTTTACTGTGTGATTTCTTTTTTTTTTTTTTTCCCAAGACAGAGTTTTGCTCTGTTGCCCAGGCTGGAGTGCAGTGGCATGGTCTTGGCTCACTGCAACCTCTGCCTCCCGGGTTCAAGCGATTCTCCTGCCTCAGCCTCCCGAGTAGCTGGGATTACAGGCATGCACCACAACACCCGGCTAATTTTGTATTTTTAGCAGAGACAGGGTTTCACCATGTTGGTGAGGCTGGTCTCGACCTGACCTCAGGTGATCCACCTGCCTCAGCCTCCCAAAGTGCTGGGATTACAGATGTGAGCCACCGTGCCTGGCCTCACCGTGTAATTTCTAAGCCTTGGCCTTAAAATGCCTTGCTGCTTCTGTCTGTGCCTTCATAGAAGGCAGCACCAAGTAAGAGAGCTCAACTGAAACCACTGACTGAGGAGAACAGTGGAGAGAAAGAGAGGACATGGAAGAAAACCAAGATGGCCCCAGCCCATATCCAGCACCAAAACCCTAGAGAAGGGAACAAGGCCACTGTGGATCCTCCAGCCCAATTGTGCCACGCCAGTGCCACACCACACTCCCTGTGGCAGCCTGGTTACCAAGCTGATCCACAGAGTTTGAGAACTAATAAAAAACTCATGCTGGGCACAGTGGCTCAGGCCTGTTATCCCAGCACTTTGGGAGACCGAGGCTGGAGTATTGTTTGAAACTAGGAGTTGGAAACCAGCCTGGGCAACATAGCGAGACCCCTGTCTTGACCCCCTCCGAGAAAAAACAACAACAAAAAAAAGCCCTGTTATTTAAAGCCACTAAGTTTTGGGATGGGATGAGCTGTTACTCAGCAGTAGATAAGGAAAACAGATGGGGAGTGGATATCTGGCGTTTTGCCTGCCCGGCATAGTTTCCATCACCATCTGATGATCTGCATCAGCTGCTTCAGGGCACACCTTCTTTCCACTCTCGGCCCTCCTGACTCAGGTCACCCAGGTGTGCTTGGGGCCACGACCCATGTTAATCCAAAGAGACTCAATCCCAGGCCTTTGCTGGAGTCCCGCCTGCTGGGCTGCAGAGCTGGGGGGCATGGAAACCTGGAGCTGTGGTGGGGCGAGCCCAGCTGAGCCGGAGGCCAACAGGACAGAGCCCAGGGCTGGGGGGGCTGGGCCCGGTGGCTCATGCCTGTAATCCTAGTACTTTGGGAGGCCGAGGTGGGCGGATCACGAGGTCAGGAGATCGAGACCATCCTGGCTAACACGGTGAAACTCCGTCTCTACTAAAAATACAAAAAATTAGCTGGGCCTGGTGGCGGACGCCTGTAGTCCCAGCTACTAGGGAGGCTGAGGCAGGAGAATGGCATGAACTCGGGAGGCGGAGCTTGCAGTGAGCCGAGATCACGCCACTGCACTCTAGCCTGGGTGACAGAGCGAGACTCTGTCTCAAAAAAAAAAAAAAGACAGGGAAGACAGGTCCTGATGACATCCCGGAGACCCTGAGCCCGGCTGCTGCTTTGGAGAGTTCCAGCCCCTGGACTTTTTGTCACATCAGCCAAGAAATCCCTCCTCCCATCACCCTCCCGCTCCCCACCTTTTTCCTCTTAAGCCGGTTTGTCTTGGCTGTCTTTGCCCCCAGGGGAGTCCTGGCTAATGTAAGATGTTTTCTAATTTCATCTTATCTCACTAAGAATGAAAAGCACCAGAGAACATAATGTTAACTGCTTTCGCCAGCATAAGGATAAACAATTACATCAGACTTCCAAGTGCACTGAAACTTCTTCCCTAATACTTACCATTTTTATAAATCCATTAATCAAATATGACAGCATTCTTTTCTCATCCTCAAGAGTGAGTGCACTAAAATCAATAATTGTACATAATTAACACATAGGTAACAGATGAAAGTTTCTAAAGAAAAAAATACACAAGGGGTAAGTAATTTAACAGGTAAGAACATTTTGCATTTCCTAGATTTAAAAAACTCCCAACAGGCTGTTTATTTTTCCTTTGATAAAAATACATAATCACAATTAACATAATTTAAATATGTTTCTCATCTCCCTCAAAGATGCTGTTCTCAAGATAGATTTATTAACAAGAAAAGAAAAGGTTAACTTTCACTTCTTTGGAACTTGGGCAGCAAGGTCTAATGTCAAATTTTGTATTTCAGGGAAATTTCATTGAATATTTTATTTAAAAAATCTCCAGTGGGGTGTGCTGGTTCACACCTGTAATCCCAGCACTTAGGAAGGCAGAGGTAGCAGGTTCGTTTGAGCCTAGGAGTTGGAGACTAGCCTGGGCAACATGACGAGACCCCGTTCTCCCCAAAAAGGAAACAGAGATATTTCCAATGTACAGCAAAGTTGAAAGAATTTTCCAGTAAACACCCATACACCCACCATCGAAATCCTGCCATCACCATTTTACTTGTTTTACACATAATTATCCATTCCCCTCTCCATCCATCAATCCGTCTTATTTTTTTGATACACTGTAAAGTAAATCTCAGGTCTCAGTTGCTTCTATTTAATAGAAAATTTAACACAAATATAAATAAGAAAAAGTCATTATAGTTTTGATTATACTTGTGAAGGCCTATCAATAGTTCCCCAAATAGGGAGGAGGGGGGAGGGACAGCATTGGGAGATATACCTAGTGCTAAATGACGAGTTAATGGGTGCAGCAAACCAACATGGCACATGGATACATATGTAACAAACCTGCACACTGTGCACATGTACCCTAAAACCTAAAGTATAATAATAATAAAAAATAAAATAAACTAAACAGTATAGTCAGTGGTCAAGGAAAAAAAAAATAGTTCCCCAAATTTATTTAAAAAAATTTTTTTAAGAGCCCAGAGAAAACAGGAGTCAAGGTTTTTGCTTGTTGGTTTGTTCTAGGAGAAAATGTTTTGGCAAAGATTACCCACTGTTCTTCAATACAAATGCCCACTTTGTTCTGTTTTTGTTTTTGTTTTGAGATGGAGTTTCGCTCTTGTTGCCAAGGCTGGAGTGCAATGGCGTGATCTTGGATCACTGCAACCTGTGCCTTCCAGGTTCAAGCGATTCTCCTGCCTCAGCCTCCCAAGTAGCTGGGATTACAGGCATGTGCCACCACGCCTGCCTAATTTTTTGTTTTTGTTTTTTTTGTTTTTTTTTTTAGTAGAGACGGGGTTTTACCATGTCGGCCAGGCTGATCTCAAACTCCTGACCTCAGGTGATCCACTCATCTTGGCCTCTTAAAGTGCTGGGATTACAGGTGTGAGACACCATGCCCAGCCCCACTTTGTTCTTAGAACAACATTCCCTACCCTCCTTCCCAGCTAGGGGTGGCTATGGGACAGTTCTGAACAATGGGATGTGGACACAAGTGATGTGTGAGCCTTCCCAGATTTGTCCCTAAAGGAAAGCTGCTGTTCCCCAATGCCCACAGGCTGGAACGTGGACATGGTTGAGGTACGTCAGCTTCCAGAAGAAGACAAGGACAACACCCCAGATAGACTGGGAGAACAATAAGACAGAAATAACCTGGGTCCCTGGATGATGTTTGAAAGAAGAGCTGCCCTACCCCTACCTTCTGGTCTGTCAACTATGCACAATTTTAACAATAGAGAAATCAACATTCTATTTTACTTAAGCCAAAACCCAATATCTCACGAATCTAAGTGCCTTTCTGGATGCTTTTTGTGTCTTTATTTCTATTTTTGTCCAACTAAAGTCTACCGGTTCCATTTTTATGAAATGCCTCGACACTTTGATTTTCGTAACTACCCAGGAATTTGAAAGCACACAAAATCATGGAAGTAAATATTCTAAAATGCAGAGAAAACAAAGAAGAAATACAGTTCATCTTGCTGATGGTTAAGTTCCAAAACAATTTTCTCCATTCTTGTAACATTTTCCAGTAAATCAAGCTGCTGTGTTTAAAAATTCTTTGGGGACTAAAATTTCAGCCACAAATAAGCAGGAATTGCCCTAAGCACAGTCAAATGAAAACATATTTTAAAAATAAACAAACAAAAACCAGAAAGCAAAGCAGTGACTATTCAGCCTTTGACTGAAAGGTAATGCCTGTGGATAGGTCTTAGCCTCAAGTATACCGAGGAAATAAAGTCCTTCATGTAACAAATGTAAGCAGTTTCATTTGAATTTCAAATAATTGGCTAATAAAGAGATGAAATAAAAACGCTATATTACTGGATGAGTGAGCTCATTATTATACTATCTGCTGCTCTCAGAAATCTCCAAGAGACATGGAGTTTGAGTTCACTTGAATAAAACCAGCTTTTTACCCGCAACATAAATTCCTTTCTATCAACATCTGCTATGTTGCTTTCTCAAGAAGGTTACCCTCAGCCTCCTTCCTCTCCTGGACTGGAATGTCCTCATTAGCAAGGATCTTAATACACCCAATAAAGTAATATTATTCACAGTGGCAGCTTAAAGCAGTCATTCCCTAATGTTCTATTAGGTGGCATTAAGACCCAATCCATGTTATATTTCAGCTGTAAGCATGGCTTACTTCACGGAGTCATGCATGGTCTTGCAAACGTGCAAAAGGGCATTCAAAATGACCGGGTCCTTGGTGGGTTCTTGTTGATGCCTAGGAGACATTTAAAGATAAAAGTCAAAGTTTTGTCCACTGACAGCACTGCAAAAGTGGATTCAGTTTTTATCCACTGTACACACTTGAAAAGCAGCAAATTATCCAGCTGGGATTTCGCCCAGCCCAGTTTACCAGTAACGAGCCACGTTCTCTGGTTGTCTCAGAATTCTTTTTTTAACTTTTGAGACAATCTCACTCTGTTACCCAGGCTGGAGTGCAGTGGTGTGACCTCAGCTCACTGCAGCCTCTGCCTCCTGGGTTGGAGTGATCCTCCTGCCTCAGCCTCCGAAGTAGCTGGGACCACATGTGTGCGTCACCACACCCGGCTAATTTTTGTATTTTTGGTAGACACCATGTTGGCCAGGCTGCTCTCGAACTCCTGGCCTCAGGTGATCCGCCTGCCTCAGCCTCCCAAAGTATTGGGATTACGGGCATGAGCCACCACACCTGGCCCAGAATTCTTTAAATAACAAGTTTGCTCTTCTACACACATAACTTCTCCTAACTGTAAAATCACAGAAGAACTGTTCCCCTTCTTAAACCAGGTGGGCTAAGGGCAAACCTGTTTTTGTTTGTTTGTTTATTTTCAACTATGCTTCTTACACCTTCTGAAGCTGCCCACAACCTGTCACTCTGTTCTTTCTTTTTTTTTTTTTTGTCACTGTGTTCTTAACAGGCAAATTTTGCCAGGCAAAATGATTCATTTGGTTTTTCAAATAATATAAAAGGGCAAACTCTTATAACAAATCTTTAGGTAAGTAAATTAGGTATATTTATTCCAAGCATATTAATTAGGAATTAATATTAATCCTTAGGAAGGAATTAATCTTTTAGAAAGATGACAAGAAAGCTTAAAACATTTGAGCAATATCAAACTCAATTTTCCAAAGTGAACCATATCTATACACCTAATATTTAAAGTAACTTTAGCTTTTTTTTCTTAACCCTGTCCTAAAAAAAAATATCGTACATGAAATCACATTAAACTAGTTATAAACTGCCTAATACATTTAAAATCAATATATAACTCTAAAAATAAAAACAGGCTGGGTGTAGTGGCTCATGCCTGTAATCCCAGCACTTTGGGAGGCCGAGGCGGGTGGATCACTTCAGGCCAGGAGTTCGAGACCAGCCTGGCCAACATGGTGAAACCCTGTCTCTACAAAAAATACAAAAAAATTAGCTGGACGTGGAGGTGGGTGCCTGTAATCCCAGCTACTCGGGAGGCTGAGGCAGGAGGATCGCTTGAACCCAGGAGGTGAAGGCTGAAGTGAGCCGAGATCGCACCACTGCACTCGAGCCTGGGTGACAAAGCAGGGTTCTGCCTCAAATTAAAAAAAAATAATAACAAAATAAAAATAAAACCCTAGCTAGGCGAGGTGGCTCACGCCTACAATTCCAGCACTTTGAGGTGGATGGATGGCTTGAGCCCAGGAGATGAAGACCAGCCTGGGCAACATAGAGAGACCTCACACCTACAAAAAATGCAAAAATCAGCTGGGTTGTAGTGGGGCACATCTGTAGTCCCAGCTACCTGGGAGGCTGAGGTGGGAGGACCACTTGAGCGTGAGAAGGTCAAGGCTGCAGTGAACCACAATTGTGCCACTGCACTCCAGCCTGGATGACAAAGTGAGACCTTGTCTCAAAACAAAAACAAAAACACCTTTTTTCCATGTACCACCTTAAAATTATTTCATGTACCACTAGCAGTCGGGCAGTTGTGGCAAACACAGACTTAATCAAAAAAATGAAAAGAACTAAATTTGATTTTTTTTTCTTTTTTGTTAAAGAGCTAAATTTGAAAACTGATCACAAATTAGTCAGCTACATAACTAAACACTGAAGATGAAAACCTTTCTAGCACTGGTGCCTTCTTTGTAAGTATGTATGCCCTGATTTGTATCCTTAAAAATGCTACTCTTGGGGGAATTTATCAAAAGACTCCTCCTTCTAAAAACATATCAAAGTAAAATGGAGCTGCTGGCCAGGCTGATGATAACACTTGCTACTCTGTCTTCTTAAACACGAATTACAAACTTTTATCAGACTGCTGCTTTTACTGTGGCTTTCCTTCCAGTGTGGTTTTCTGTATGAAATAAATACACATCACTTGGCCTCAAAGTGCAAGAACTGATTTTTTATCAACAGGTTTCACAAGGGCACTAGGAATCAAGGCTTCTGCTGCACACTGTGGCACTCACTTGATAAAGGCGTCCATGATGCATTTGCAAACCTCCACTCGCACACTCTCTTTTTGGAACATGTCCAGAAACGGCAGAAATTTTTCCTATAAATAAAGCAAGCACTCTATATGCAAATGACACAAGTTATTGGAAGGAAGGAATCTGTGGGTCTCTTTTTCTGTGGAGGTCAAAGAAGCAGAACAGAGGTTCATCTCTCTGAGTCAGGTCAGATGAGGACTCCTCTGAAATCAGGGAGAGGACCTGACTGGGCTTGTAAAAAGCTGTTACTGGGCCGGGCACAGTGGCTCACAGCTGTAATCCCAGCACTTTGGGAGGCCCAGGCAGGTGGATCACTTGAGGCCAGGAGTTCAAGACCAGCCTGGCCAACATGGTGAAACCCTGTCTCTACTAAAAATACAAAAATTAGCCAGGCGTGGTGGTGCATGCCTGTAGTCCCAGCTACTTGGAAGGCTGAGGCAGGAGAATTGCTTGAACTCAGGAAGGTGGAGGTTGCAGTGAGCCGAGATTGCTCCACTGCACTCTAGCCTGGGCAACAGAGCAAGACTCTGTCTCAAAAACAAACAAACAAACAAAATAAAAAACTGTTACTATTAAAACAACTTATATGCATTCCAGGGATTGGTGCTGGGACCAGTTAACATTTTGGTGAGCCATCCAGGCAACGTTTGATGACCACAAGCTTTTCTGGGCAAGGCAGACTTCAGTCTTTTTATGATTATATTGATGAGCAATGGAAGAAGAGTCAGAGTAGAGCTGTTCAGAGAAACTGGACTGCCTGGCTCTGAATCCTAACCTCGGTGACTGTGTGGCTGTAAGCAAGTTACTCTACCTCTTCCTGCATCAGTTCTCTCATCTGTAAAGTGGGAATATGGTAGTTGCTCCCTTATCTGCGGTTTTGCTTTCCATAGTTTCAGTTATCCTCGGTTAATGGCCATCCGAAAATATTAAATAGAAAATTCTAGAAATAAGCAATTCATTCATTTTCATTTTTATTTTTATTGTATTTTATTTGTTTGAGACAGAGTCTCACTCTGTTGCCTAGGCTTGAGTGCACTGGTGTAATCTCGGTTCACTGCAACCTCAGCCTCCCCAGTAGCTGGGACTACAGGTATGCACCACCACACCTGGCTAATTTTTTGTATTTTTAGTAGAGACAGGGTTTTGCCATGTTGGCCAGGCTGGTCTGGAACTCCTGGTCTCAGATCTGCCTGCCTTGGCCTCTGAAAGTGCTGGGATTACAGGTCTGAGCCACAACACCCAGCCTCATTCATTTGAAACTGTGCATTGCTCAGAGTAGTGTAATGAAATCTCACACTATACTGTTCTGCCCCGCCCAGGTTGTGAGTCATCCCTTTGTCTAGTGTCTCCACGTTGTAGATGCTACCCGCTTGTTAGTCACTTAGTAGCTGTCTTGGTCATCGGATTGACTGTCACGGTATCACAGCATTTTTGTGTTCAAAGAACACTTATTTTACTTAATAATGCTCCCAAAGTGCAAGAGTACTGATGCCGGCATATTGTTACAACTGTTCTATTTTAGCTATTGTTGTCAATCTCTTACTGTGCCTAATTTATAAATGAAACTTTATTGTAGGTATGTATTTATAGGATAAAACATAGTATACACAGGAGTCAGTTCTGTCTGCAGTTTCAGGCAACTCCTGGGGGTCTTGGAACGTATTCTCCCTGGATAAGAAGGCAATACTATAGTGATAACTCCTACTTCCCCGCGGTGGTATGAATCTGATGTGAGGCAATACATGTAAAGTCCCAGAACAGTGCTTGGAGTGTGGTATATGTCCAATAAATATTAGCTGCTATGATTAAAATAAAAAATCTTACAATCCTGTGAGCACATGTAAATGGAACCTGAAAGAGGGAAGCGAAGGGAGAGACAGAGAATGTTACTATACAGGGAATAACCTAGATTCCTACTTGCCCAGGGCACTGAGCAAACTCGAACAGACATCGCAGGATATTTTAAATTTTTGAGGGAATCATGGTAAATCTCAACTGTCAGACACTGAAACAACTACTAGCTCAATGTATTTCATAGTTTCAACATTAGGCTGTGTGATTAAAAAGCAAGTGCCCTGTGAAAATCACTGTGGACGAGCAAAGTAAGAGAAGGCTGTCCAAAGTGTTTTGAAGGTTTGAGAAGTTGTGTAATGCCCAGTGGAGCACATATCCCATAAGTAAGGAATGAAACAGAAATAATATTTTTCTTCCAGTTTCTGTGTATTATTTTTTCAAATACTGCTTAATCTGTTAGGACATGAATACTTAAGTTGATCAGACTTAACTACTTTATAAAAGGAACTGCTGAATATTTCTTTTGGCCTGGGGCATCATGAAAACATTACTGAGACAATGAGAACCTCTGAGCCAGGTACAAATTTCCAAAGATAATTAAGAAATGCTACTTACCACGGAGAAAAGAACTGAGAAGTCATGGAAGTGGGCAATAACTTTCTTAATTATTAACTGAAGCTGTAAAACAAACAAACAAACAAAAATCTTATTTTTAAAAACGTAATTTTTAAAAATTTCTTTCTGGTTCACATTCTCTCATGAAAACCTGAATTTTTTTTTTAAAAAGGCAATCATCTTTCATAATTTGCAACTATAACTACAATAAGGTAAGCCTGGATTGTTTGACAAATAGTGAACTGGGCTTGGGGTAGGCTCTGTCTCAGTCTGAGTTTGCCCAATGACTCTGTACATCCTACTTTGTAGTCCTGGGGAAGTAACTGAGTCTCAGTCTCAGCTTCCTCATCTGTGAACTGGAGATCAAAGCAGTAAGGACTCAATGGAATGGTTCGTGGAAGGTCCTGAGTGCAGCGCCCACCCTTAGAAAGTTTTCCATTAATGTCAGCTATTGTTATTCCTTGAATAGTGGGCAAACTTTTTCTATAAACATCCTACAGTCCACCACAACTACTCAACACTATTGTAGTGCAAAAGCAGCCACTGCCAACATTAAATGAATGTGCATTAAATGAATTTGTGCCAATAAAACTTTATTCACAAAAACAAGTGGCAGGCTACATATAGCCTATGGGCTGTAGTTGGCCAATCCCTATTCTACATCATCGTGTGGCCCTGTGTTTCTTGATTATTCACTGGAGAAGATTTGGACAGAGTTTGCTGGTAGAGTTAAAGGCGAAGGTATTACCCAAGGATGGTGGCACAGTCTGTGAGGTCTGCCTCAAAAATGCCCAGATACTGACGGTTACCGCCCCTCACTCTGCGATGCACAGTCCAGACTGAAAGGCTGACAGGGCCTTGGTCCAGGAGAGCCAAGGAGATGCTGTTTCTAAATAAAATAGAACTTTCTACCTCTGGTTGCTATCAAGAAAATGTACTGACAATTTGTTTACACTAAAAAAAACTGCTGCTTCAATAATTTCCAAAAAAACTCCCATGTTCTAAAAACAGAACATGAAGAACGTTATGTGCCCATTTTTTTTTTCATAATTAGGCAGCTTACTAGGTCAGTCAAGCAAAAAACTAATAAAGGACTTCAAAACTTCATCATAAACAATGCTCCAAGGCATACCATTGTAAGACACTGCAATGCTGTCTGATTAAAATAGTTTCTGAAGCACAAAGCACCTAATCCCTTTAGAATAAGAAATTTTTTGTTAACACTTGAGCACAGCTACACATAAACAATGATTTTAAAAGATAGGATTTTTTTCCCCTTAATATTTCATTATAAAAATCCTCAAAAATAAAGAATATTGAAAGAATTATACAAACACCCATTTATTCACCACTAAGATTCTACAAAAGCTAGCATTTTAATACATTTACTTTATCTTCTCACTTATTCATCCATCTACTGATAGAATTTGTAAACACACAGCCCATCCACTTTTTAAAACCTTTTCGTTTTATTATTATTATTTTTTGAGACAGGGTCTTTCTCTGTTGCCCAGGCTGGAGTGCAGTGTGGCATGATCTCAGCTCACTGCAGCCTTGACCTCCTGGGCTCAAGCAATCCTCCTGCCTCAGCCTCCAGGGTAGCTGGGACCACAGGTGCATGCCACCACACCCAGCTAATTTTTATATATTTTTTTAGCAGCGACAGGGTTTTGCCGTGTTGCCCAGGCTGGTCTTGAACTCCTGGGCTCAAGCAATCCGCCCATCTCGGCTTCCCAAAGTGATGGGATTACAAGCGTGAGCCACTTCACCTGGCTTTAACTTTTTATTTTTAAATTCAGACTTGCAGAAAAGCTGAAAGAATAGTACTGAGAACTCCCATATACTCTTTACCCAAATCCATCAATTTTTAATATTTTGCCAAATGTGCTTTGTGGTTCTCTCTATGTAAAACATACTATTTGTTCCCTGAACTATATGAGAGTAGATTGCATGAATCACGTCTTTACCCCTTAACACTTCGTTTTTTATTTCCTAAGAATAATCATATTCTCTGACATTTCCATTTGCTGTCATCAAATCGGGAAAGTTAACACTGATATAATGAAATCTAATCTAATTTGATCTCATCACCCATTTCCAATCTGTTGATTGTCTCAGTTAGTCTTTTCTGACATTATTTTTTCCATGTTCTTTGCAGGATCCAGTCTGAGATTGCACATTGCATTCCATTTTCACGTCTCTTTAGTCTGTGTTAATTCACAAGTTAATTCCGTCTTTGTCATTTATGGCAATGATATTTCTGGGGTTTTTTGGTTTTTTATTTATTTTATTTTCATTTTATTTATTTTCTTTTTAGTTTAGTTCAATTAGAGACAGGATCTCACTCTGTCACTGAGGTTGGAGTGCAGTGGTGCTATCATAGCTCACTGCAGCCTCCAACTCCTGGGCTCAAATAATCCTTCCAGCTCTGCCTCCTGAGTAGCTGGAACTACGGGCATGCATCACCACCCCTGGCTAATTTCTTTCTTTCTTTTTTTAATTTTTTGTAGAGATAGGGTCTTGCTGTATTGCCCACACTGGACTCGAACTCCTGGCCTCAAATAATCCTCCTGCCTCGGCCTCCCAAAGTCTGGAATTATAGGTGTGAGCCATGGAGCCTGGCCATGGTGATATTTCTGAAGAATTATAAAATGCTTCTCAATCTGGGCATGTGTGACATTCCCTTGTGATTAAATTCAGCTTATGCATTCTCAACTGAAATTCTATACAGGTGATGCTGTGTCTTTCTTAGGGTACTACATCTGCAGGCACATCATGGCCTTTTGCTCCTCACTGGTGAGATGAACTCTCATTAACTGGCCTGTTCCAGTGTCTCTGCTGTATAGTCACTATTTTCCCCATTGCAGTTGATACCTGCTCAGTAGGAAGACCTTTTGAGATATGCAAATATCCTGCTCCTCATCAAACTCTCAAAATCTCTCTCCTGCTCAATGCATGCAAAACTCTTCTTCCCAGGTTTAGCATACACCAATAATTCTTACCTAAAGGAAGACAATTCCTGTCTTTACTGTGATGGCTGCAAAATGATGATTTTTCCAATTCTACCATTTCTTTCACATTTCTCAATCCACTCATCTATTTATCTATTCATCACAAGGATGGACTCTTGGATTCCTATTTTATTCAATGGGCTATAATCCGTTACTGTTCTAATTCCAGTTGATCCTCAAATTGGGAGCAAGTGAGAGCCCCTTCAAGCTGCTCTTATACCCTTTTCACATGGGTATTTCACATTAGTGGGTTTTTTGTTTTTTGAGACCATGTCTCTCTCCCACCCAGACTGGAGTGCTCACTGCAACTTCGGCCTCCAAGGCTCAGGTGATCCTCCTACTATAGCATCCCAGGTAGCTGGGACTATAGGCATGCACCACCACGCATGCCTGATTTTTATATTTTTTGTAGAGATGGCCTAGGCTGGTCTTGAACTCCTGGACTCAAGTGATCTGCCCTCCTTGGCCTCCCAAAGTGCTGGGATTACAGGCATGAGCCACCACACCTGGCCTCACTAAACTCTTTAGAAGCAAAATGTGACATAATGTATGCAACTTATTATCAAATAATTCTGAAAAAAAATGTACACATATACATGTATATATGTGTGGAATGCATGAAAGATAAAGCATACGTGGTAAAATGTTAACAGTTGGCCGGGTGCAGTGGCTCATGCCTGTAATCCCAGCACTTTGGGAGGCTGAGGCGGGTGGATCACAAAGTCAGGACATCGAGACCATCCTGGCTAACACGGTGAAACCCCATCTCTACTAAAAATTCAAAAAATTAGCCAGGTGTGGTGGCACGCCCCTGTAGTCCCAGCTACTCGGGAGGCTGACGCAGGAGAATCGCTTGAACCCAGAAGGTGGAGGCTGCAATAAGCTGAGATTGCGCCACTGCACTCTTGCCTGGGCAACAGAGCAAGACTCTGTCTCAAAAAAAAAAAAAGAAAAAAAAAAAAGAAATGTTAACAGCTAGTGAATCTGGGTAAAGAATAATAGGAATTGTTTGAGCTTTCTTTTAACTTTCCAATAAGCTTAAATTTATTTCCACATAAAAAAGTTATGCTTAAGCCCAGGAAGTCGAGGCTGTGCCAAGCGGTGATCACAACACTGCACTCCAGCCTCCATGACTGAGCGAGACCCTGTTTCAAAAAAAAAGGAAAAAAAAAGTTGAATTAGCTAAAAATACTCGCAATTTACTTACTGGTGACAACAATGAAGACAACACCTACTGAGCATTTACCACGTGCCAGGCCACTGTGTGAGGGCTTCACTTCATCCTCACAGTAACTCTCAGGCAGCACTATTACTGTCTCCATTTCACAGGTGAGAAAACTGGGGCACAACAAGGTTAAGTAACTGATCAAAGGGCACATGGCTAGGATATGGCAGAGCTACGATTCAAACACAGGATTATGTGCCTTTATAGCCTGACCCATGCAACACGCCTATTTCATCCAACAGAGCAAAATTCCTCACAATGTTGAAATGAGAAATGCCAATCTGTTACCTGGGGGTAGGAATCTTCAAATGCACGATCTGGAGTCATGTGCTTGATGACATCCGCCAAAACGGTATTCACCTCTCGTTTCTAAGCAGGAAAAAGGAACCAAACCTGGATTAGACACTGTATGGCAATTGCTGACCATGTTCCTGGGGGAAAGGACTAACATATTCAGAATACATCACACATCTTCCAGGAAATCGATTTCAATATTCTGCTGAAAATAACAGAAGGGAGGAAATCTCACTCATATCACCTGGTCTAGTACCACAGCCCCACACCTAGTCAGGACTAAACGCTGTTCTCAAAGGTTCTGGGGCTTTACATTGTCCCTGCTTTCCCCGACTGATGGTCAAAGCGGCCATGCCTCTTCCTGCCTGCCTGTCCCAGGCTCTCCCTCAGGTGCCTGCAGAGAGAACAGTGAAGCACTGTGGAAGAGCGCAGGCTCACCCTTACAAGTTGTCTGACCTAACTGCTCACTGTTCACTTTTGTCACCTATAGCAGGAGTCAGCCAACTGCAGCCCAATCCAGCCCAGGGCCTGTTTTTATAAGGCCCACAAGCTAAGAATGGCTTTTAAGTCTCTATAATTAACTGCTGATTTACAGAAAATACAAAAGGCAGAAGAGCACGCCAGACACCATCACAAGGACGCAATGAGAAAAATCCAGTCTTTGCAACTCTGTAGGGCAAAAGACCCAATTTCTTCAACAAATAAATTACAGGGAAAGAAAGGGGAAGGAGAGAAGGAGACAGTTTGAGAGACAACTTATACATCAAAAGTATCCTAAAATTTATTTTCAATCAGATTTCAACAAATAAACTTAAAAAAATGAGGCAATTGGGGAAATCAGAATATTGATTGGTATTTATGATATTAAATAATTAGTAACTCAGCCGGGTGCAGTGGCTCACGCCTGTAATCCCAGCACTTTGGGAGGCCGAGGCAGGTGGATTGCTTGAGGTCAGGAGTTTGAGACCAGCATGGCCAACATGGTGAAACCCTGTCTCTACTAAAAATACACAAAATTAGCGGGGTGTGGTGGCGCACACCTGTAGTCCTAGTTACTTAGGAGGCTGAGGCAGGAGAATCACTTGAACCCAGGAGGCGGAGGTTGCAGTGAGCTGAGATCGTGCCATAGCACTCCAGCCTGGGTGACAGAGTGAGACTCCATCTCAAAAAAAGAAGAAAAAAAAATTAGTAATTTTTTTCCTTAGAATAATGTATTTAGATCTGGTTTAAGGAAGGGAACCCTGCAACCTGGGCAATATGGCGAGACCCCATCTCTACATCTCCGCATGTGCCTATGGTCCCAGCTACTCGGGAGGCTGAGGCACGAGCATTGCCTGAGCTCAGGAGGTCATGGCTGGAGTGAGTCACGATCGCACCACTGGACTCCAGTCTGGGCAACAGAGTGATATCCTGTCTGTCAATCAATCAATCAATGGAATCCTTATATTTTTACAGGTGTGATGAAATACTGACAGATGAAATGATACAATGTCTAAGATGTGCTTCAAAATATTCCAGGGGTCGGGGGACACGGTAATGATATAAATCAAACAAGATTTGTCATAAATTGATAATTCCTGATTGATGGGTACCAAGGAGCACATATGTTTTAAATTTCCATAATAAAATGTAAAACAAAAATAGGACCAAAAAAACCCACAAAAATCAATGGACCAACATTTACCTAACACTCAAAATGAGGCAACATCAATTTTGGTGTTAGAGGCCAGGATGGGGTCTACCTTCACCTGCCCAAAGGCTGAGCTGTGACAGGGAGAGGCAGTTCTGGGGATTCTGCGGGGTCACTTATTTCCTATTTCTTACTCTGGATGGTGATTATATGGTCATACCTTGTGAAAATTCATTGAGCATCAAACTTATGATATGTGTACTTTTTTGCATGTGTGCTTGGCTTAGTCTGTTTGAACTTCTCTACCAAAATACCATAAACCAGGAAGCTTGTAAACAACAGAAATGTAATTCTCACAGCTCTGGAGGCTGGGAAGTCCAAGATCAAGACAGATTTGGTGTCTGGTGAGGGCCCATTCCTCACAAACGGCATCTTCTCCCCAAGTCCTCATGGGATGGAAGGGGACAGTGAGCTCCTCGGGACTTATTTTATTATTATTTTTGTTTTGAGACAGAGTCTCACTCTGTCACTCAGGCTGGAGTGAAGCAGTGCAATCTTGGCTCACTGCAGCTTCTGTCTCCCACATTGAATCAATTCTCCTCCCTCAACCTCCTGGGTAGCTAGGACTACAGGCAGGTGTCACCACACCCGGCTAATTTTTTTTGTATTTTTAGTAGAGATGGGGTTTTACCATGTTGGCCAGGCTGGTGGGCTTCTTTTATTATAAGGGCATTAATCCCCTTCATAAGGACTCTGCCTGCCATGACCTAATCTCCTCCCAAAGGCTCCACCTCCTAATACTATCATCTTGGGGGCTAGGATTTCAATATATGAATTTTGGGAGGGCACAGACATTCAGACCATAGCAATGCCACACTTAAATTTTTAGGGCTTGGCCGGGCGCGGTGGCTCACGCCTGTAATCCCGGCACTTTGGGAGGCCGAGGCGGGCGGATCACAAGTTCAGGAGATCGAGACCAGCCTGGCTAACACAGTGAAACCCCATCTCTACTAAAAACACAAAAAAATTAGCCAGGCGTGGTGGCGGGCGCCTGTAGTCCCAGCTACTCGGGAGGCTGAGGCAGGAGAATGGCGTGAACCCGGGAGGCAGAGCTTGCAGTGAGCTGAGACCACACCACTGCACTCCAGCCTGGGCGACAGAGCGAGACTCCATCTCAAAAAAAAAAAAATTTAGGACTTGATTAAAATAAATTACTCTGGCAAGGGTTTTGAACCCACTTCTATCTGCTTCTAAAGTCTCTGCTCTTTGAGAAGCCCAGTATTCCCCTAACTGTGGTTCTAGTCTATGCCTAGGGAAAGAAACATTTGCTTAGGAAAAAAATTACATGCCAGTCAAATTGTTTGGGAAATGCTGCTTACTAGACTCTGACGTACAGTCGCAATGTACTTTAGCATATAAGCATCTAAGGTATCCTATGGTAAAAAAAAAAATGGTTTAACTTTGTATAATGCTGCATTTTCCAAACTTAAATGTAAACATGGAACAGTTATTTTTTGTTATAGTACACATATTAATGCTCCACCATGCTTTATTATGAAGAATGCAATTTTTATAAATTACAAGAGCAAGTACCATTGTCAAATGCCTCAATATCTAAACTAGGCTAATTCACTATTATAAACATGAAAAAATCTAATTCTTTCAAAAACAATACCACAGTCACACATACCGTGAAATGCTTGCAGGTGTATTCTACCCACACTTCGGCACAATTAATGTAGTCCTACAAAGGAAAAGGAAAACATCTTAACGTTAAGTACAACACAGTATGCCTTACAGCAAACAGGAGGCTTCAGCTGGCTCCGTTCAATGGCTGGAAACTGGAATTTCCTTTTGCTAATTACTGGCTTAAAGGCTGATTTTTTATTTAGGAATATCCTACTAACAATATTTTCAAACCTAAATCTTACAAACTGTTACATTTTGGATGCCCACTATAAAGTTAGCTGATCTTTTATAAAGTTTCAAATATCTGTAATGTTATGCATTTTTTTAAGTTTTATTTTTTATGGCAGTTCCAAATGCATGATCATGTAATTTTATACTTTTAGCATATCTTAAGGCTGTGAGAATTGAATTTTTAAAAAATCAAAGAAATTACATCTTTAAAGCTATCCATTCTCCATTACAGGTAAACAAATAATACAATTATAATAAATAGATTTCTTTAGGGAAAAATGTGTAACTAATGAAAAGATAATTTTTACTTTTTAGTTCATATAGAGACAGGGGTCTTGCTATGTTGTCCAGGCTGGTCTGAAACTCCCAGCCTCAAGTGATCCTCCTGCCTCAGCCTCCCAAAGTGCTGAGATTATAGGTGTGAGCCACCATATTCGGTTTGGAAGGGTAATTTTTTTAAAAGAGTAGATGCCAAAACTTGGACAAAAAGTGGTTGATTTAAAGTTTAAATGGCAGGCCAGGCAAAGCAGCTCACGCCTGTAATCCCAGCACTTTGAGAGGCCGAGAAGGGTAGATGTTTGAGACAGCCTGACCAACATGGTGAAATCCCATCTCTACTAAAAATACAAAAATTAGCTGGGTGTGGTGGCACACACCTGTAATCCCAGCTACTCAGGAGGCTGAGGCAGGAGAATCGCTCAAACCCAGGAGGCAGAGGTTGCAGTGAGCCAAGATGGCGCCACTGCACTCTAGCCTGGGCAACAGAGCAAGACTCCATCTCAAAAAATAAAAAAAAATAAATAATAAATAAATAAATAAAAATGGCCACCCACCTGTGGGTTCTTCAGCTTAGTGATAACTTTCCAAGCTTCATTGAGAATCTGAAGTCGGTCACTCTCAGGAGGATCAGCCAAGGCCAAGTTTAATCCCAGTGATCGAAAAAGGAGATGCTAAGAAAAAAGTCAAACCATCATGTTTTGGAAATTTTAAATCAAACTAACTTGAAGCTCAAAGAAAAGAAAACAGAAAAGGTTGTAATGTTTAATCCTTCTTGGGGCTAATCTTCCAACAACCTCCTTCCAAAGTTCTATCACACATATCCGCCCCAGCTACACTGAGAGGCTCACACAGAGTTAGCTCCATCTGTTGGTCTAATTTGGGGCCATAATATTCTACTGGACAAAGTTTTTCATAAATAATGAATGAAGATATATCCTTTTGTTTGTTTTGAGACAGGGTCTCACTCTGTCACCAGGCTTCATGACATAATCATGACTCACTGCAGCCTTGACCTCCTGGGCTCCAAGCGATTCTCCCACCTTAGCCTCCCAAGTAGCTGGGACTACAGGAATGCACCACCACACCCAGCTAAGTTTTGATTTTTTGTAGAGATGGGGTCTTGCTGTGTTGCCCAGTCTGGCCTCAAGTGATCCTCCTGCCCTGGCCTCCCAAGTGCTAGGATTATAAACATGAGCCACTGTGCCCAGCCTGATATATTCTTAAATATGTTAGACCAAAGTCTTTCTTAAATCCTTCAGAGGGAGCCAGTTTGATAGATTTAGGGCTCATGAGGGCCTGAAGCATGGCAATCACATGGTGTCTGACAATCCCAATCTCTAACTCATCTTCCATTGCATTCCTCAGAAACAGAGCCTTCGCCTGTGTTCCTGCTGGCCCATGCGGTTCCCAACACCGGACTGTCTCTCAAGAACTATTAGATACACACCGCTTATTTGTATCCTACTGAGCATGAAGTCAAGAGCCTACCTTGGGGAAACCAGATTCATCACACTCTTTAATCATGCCAATGAAATCCATAGACCTTGTGGCGATGAACTCAGCCCGGAAGGCAGACATCACGGAATTCAACAGCAAGGCACTGCAAGACACAGATCCCCAAGTCAGCCTGGCTTCTCCTCAATCAAAGTTGCTTTAATTTTTGGATATATATTGCCAGGAAGGATGACTAACAGCTCTTTAGCGGTAGGGTTGGGGATAAAAAAAAGATCAGAGTAAAAAGGTAAACTGGAGAGACTAATACAGTGTCCTATACATATTTGCAACTCAATAAATGTTGAATTAACTGGATGTTTAGATGGATGGATGGATAGATGGCAGGGTGGATAGACAGATCAGCAAGTGATCCAGTTCATTTAAGGAGAAGAAGAGCGAGCATTCAATAAGCTGGTGCACTAATGAGACAGAACATTAAGTAACAATATTGATCCATGTTGTAAATATATATCCACATCGTTTATGCAAGAGTTTTGTTTTTTTTTGTTTTTTTTTTTGAGATGGAGTCTCACTTTGTTGCCCAGGCTGGAGTAAAGTGTCACAATCTTGGCTCACTGCAACCTCCACCTCCTGGGTTCAAGTGATTCTCCTGCCTCAGCCTCCCAAGTAACTGAGATTACAGGCATGTGCCACCATGCTCGGCTAGTTTTATGTATTTTTAGTAGAGACAGGGTTTCACCATGTTGGCCAGGCTGTTCTTGAACTCCTGACCTCAGGTGATCCACCCGCCTCAGCCTCCCAAAGTGCTGGGATTATAGGCGTGCACCACTGTGTCTGGCCAGTTTATGCAAGAGATTTCTTAGGAAAGAGATCTTATGTTATGGCACCAGGCACAGGGGACACAGTGGTAAACAAAGCCCATGCAAGGCTGTTTCCATGTATCTACCACTAAAAGGAAAGCAGAGAGACAACCTCATATTTGTGAGAGTCAGGGAGATCAATTTCATCCTAGCCCAACCACCTACCACAGCCCCATGGGGAAATAACTATTATTTTATTTTTTCTTTTTTTTTTTGAGATGGAGTCTTGCTCTGTCACCAGGCTGGAATGCAGTGTCATGATCTCGGCTCACTAAAACCTCTGCCTCCGGGGTTCAAGCAATTCTCCTGCCTCAGTCTCCTGAGTTGCTGCGACTACAGGCATACACCACCAAGCCCGGCTAGTTTTTGTATTTTTAGTAGAGATGGGGTTTTGCCGCGTTGGCCAGGCTGGTCTCGAACCCCTGACCTCAGGTGATCCACATGCCTCAGCCTCCCGAAGTGCTGGGATTACAGGCATAAGCCACCACGCCCAGTTGGAAATAACTATTATTACACTTGTTTTACAGATGAGGAGACAGAGGCACAGAGAGGTCAAGCAAGCAGCCCAAGGTCACAGGGCTAAGACAGAACAGAGCCAAGGTCTGAGGCCAGGCAACGGGACTCCAGCATTCTAAACCTCCATGCAATCCTGCCTCTCTCTCTTCAGCTCATACCCAGGTAAGCAGGCCAAGCTCAAAAATAGCAGCCAACGCCATTTTCAAATTCATGCTTTATGAATCTTAAAATACTTACTTGTTTCCTAGTTTCTTACACCTTTCCATCATCTCGGTCAGCAGAGCCTATTATGTTAAAAATAATAATAATTAAAAAATCAGGTTGGAGGAGCTAAAGTAACATTTCTAAGAGATTTCCAAAGTCAAACTCTAAAATGAATGTAGCCACATGTCCATTAAGATAATTCTCAGTGTCTGGTAGGGATGGGGAGGCTTGGGGAGAAAAAAATTCACTTTCATGGCATTTAGTGTAATAAATAGAAGGAGGGGGCCGGGCACACTGGCTCGCACCTATAATTCTAGCATTTTGGTAGACCGAGGCAGGTGGATCACTTGAGGTCAAGAGCTCAAGACTAGTCTGGCCAACATGGTAAAACCCTGTCTCCACTAAAAATACAAAAATTAGCTAGGTGTGATAGCGGGTGCCTGTAATCCCAGCTACTCAGAGGGCTAAGGCAGGAGAATCGCTTGAACCCAGGAGGTGGAGGCTGCTATGAGCTGAGATCATGCCACTGCACTCCAGCCTGGGTGACAGAGGGAGACCCTGTCTCAATCAACCAACTGATCAATCAACAGAAGCTAAGGCCCTGGCATCAGGCACACTTGGATTCAAATCCAACCTCACCAACTACCAATGATGAGACTTCGGAAGAGTTGCCAACTCTGTCGAACCTGGGTCTCCTTGTCCTTATTGGAAGGCTACAAGTGGTACTATCTGATCTGTGGGGTCACTACAGGATGATGGGAGATAACTCCTGCACTCCAGGGCACGAATGAGAATGATAATTACTCTGCTCCCCACCTCTTCTGTAACCCCACATTCTTCCCCATTTCAAGAGGTGCCCAACATGCACTTAGTAATATGAGCAACAAACACAGGGCTAGAGCTTAGTGCCCACCAGCCATGATGAGAAGCACTTTGCACTCATGATCTTACCTCTTCCAACCACCCCTGAAGCAGGGGCTCTATTCTCCCACTTCACAGATGAAAAACAAAGCCAAGAATAGCAGTGTTTTTCACCCAAGGTCGCAGAGTTAGTGATGGCAGGCACACATGAACCTGGGCAGACTGGGATCAAAGGCCACGTTCTTCAAACATTTCTTCTCCAACACAGTTTGAAGTCTATTTCCCCGCCACCCCCAAAGGAAGTAGATTTTTTTTTTTTTTTACTCACTGGAATACTGTTAATGGCTTTGGAGCTATCTTAAGACAATCACATATCTTTACAAGAGCTCCTGTTTTTAAGAAAATCAATGGAAGAAGGATCATTTAGGGCAGTGGTTTGGGGAAGGTCAAGCCGAAGACCAGAGGTAATTACAGGACACTGAGCACTGCCCAGGTTTCGGGCTAAGTCCTTGACTTCCCTTTACTCTCTTACTCTTCACCATGTCCTTGTGAGGTCCATGAAACATTATCCCCATTTTACAGATGGAAAAAGCCAAAGCTCAGATAGGGTTAAGCCACTTCCTAATAAGTGGCAAAAATGGGATTTGTGCAGGCCAGGGGTGGTGGCTCACGCCTGTAATCCCAGCACTTTGGGAGGCTGAGGTGGGAGGATCGCTTGAGCCCAGGAATTCAAGACCAGTCTGGGCAATATAGTGAGATCCTATATCTACGTAAGTGTTTTTGTTTGTTTGCTTGTTTTTTGAGACGGAGAGACGAGTCTTGCTCTGTTGCCCAGGCTGGAGTGCAGTGACGCGATCTCGGCTCACCACAACCTCCGCCTCTTGGATTCAAGATATTCTCCTGCCTCAGCCTCCCGAGTAGCTGGGACTACAGGTGTGTGCCATCATGCCTGGCTAATTTTTTTGTATTTTTAGTAGAGATGGGGTTTCACCATGTTAGCCAGGCTGGCCTTGAACTACTGAACTCAGGCAATCTGCCCGCCTCAGCCCCGCAAAGTGCTGGGATTACAGGAGTGAGCCACCCGCGCCCAGTCATAAAATTTTTTAAAGAATTAGCTGGGTGTAGTGGTATGTGCCTGTGGTCCTAGCTACTCAGAAGGCTGAGGTGGGAGGATCACTTGAGCCCAGGAGGTGGAGGATGCAGTGAGCTGTGATTGTGCCACTGAACTCCAGCCTGGGCACCAGAGTGAGACCCTATCTCAAAAAAAAAAAAAAAAAACAAAAAAGACCTGGTAGCCACAATGGCTCATGCCTGTAATCCCAGCACTTTGAGAGGCTGATGGGGACAGATGGCTTGACCTCAGGAGTTCAAGACCAGCCTGGGCAACATGGCAAAACCCCATCTCTAAAAGAAATTTAAAAATTAGCCAAGCATGGTGGTGTGTGCTTATAGTCCCAGCTAGCCAGGAGGCTGAGGTGGGGGCATCACTTGAGCCTGGGAGGTCGAGACTGCTGTGAGCCAAGACTGCACCACAGCACTTCAGCCCGGGCAACAGAGCAAGACCCTGTCTTAAAATAATAATAATAATAACAATAATAAATAAATAAATAAGTACAAAGTAAAAAATAAAGAAAAAAACAAAAGGGATCTATATCTATGTCTGGACTCAAAGTAAAAAAATAAAAGGAGTGTTCTTAAGTGCAATTCCACCCTTTCTGGTGGCACCCCTCTCTGTCGTGTTGCCTGAATAAGTGAGAGCTGACGCTGGAGATACTGTTGGAATCCCTACCCCAAAACCCTGATTTTATACAGATTTCCATCTATGCCTCACATAAACTAGGTTGGCTTCTGTCATGGACTGAATTACAACTCCCCTAAATTGCTATGTTGGAGCCCTAATCCCTAATATCACTGTTCTAGGTTAAATGGAGTCATAAGGGTGGGATCCGAATCCCAAAGGACTAACCTCTTTATAGGAAGAGACAGCAAGGATGAGTGTACACAGAGGAAAAGCCATGTGAGGACACAGCAAGAAGGTGGCAGTTTCCAAGCCAAGGAGCGAGGCCTCACCAGAAACCGACCTTGCTGGCCCCTTGATCTTGGTCTCCTAGCCTTCAGGACTATGAGAAAATAAAGTCTGTTGTTTAAGTTCCTAGTCTGTGGTATTTTGTTATGGGAGCCCAAGCAGATTAATACAGACCCAAACCAATCATAGTGGGTCTCGTTCTCCTTGCCCATGACCCATTTCTAGCTGCTGAGACAGGATGGGAAGTCTTTGGGGGATTTGGAGAAAGGTTTCCTGTTCTTAAACAAAGACCCAAGAATCAAAGATTCCCTGGATGCTGCCGGCTCTGGACGTGATGCCTGGAATGGTTGCCCCCACCTTGCTACTAATCAGGGACAGCAGAGCAAAAAGATGCACTGAAGCTGCCCACCCGAGAGCCTCCACTTGTTGTGGAGGAGGACACATGGAATTATATGTGGAGGCCAGACTAGTTAGATGTTTGTTCCTTGCAGCCAAAAGCACCCTAGCTGGTGACAAAATTGACCGCATCATAAATGGCTTCCCTAACCCACTCTTGGGTATTTACATTTGAAAAGTCATGCTTAAAGACCAATAGCAAAGCGGCCTTTGGAAAAGGCTAAGAAAGGAAGAGAGATTCTGTGTAATCATCACACTGACACTCCCTGACACACAGAAATAATCATTCAACGCCTACCTAACGAGCAACTTTAGTATACAGTTGACCCTTGAATTACAACATGGTTTTGAGCTGCGTGGCTCCACTTAGACACAGATTTTTTTCAACCATATGCTGAATGAAAATACAGTATTTGTGAGATACCAAACTCAAGTATACGTGGGTTCCACAGGGCCAACTGTGACACTGTGAGACTTTAGTATGCATGGATTTTGATATACGTGGGGGCCAGACACAGCGGCTCACGCCTGTAATCCCAGCACTTTGGGAGGCTGAAGCGGGTGGATCACCTGAGGTAAGGATTTCGAGACCAGCCTGGCCAAGATAATGAGACCCCGTCTCTACTAAAAATACAAAAATTAGCCAGGCCTGGTGGCGTGGCTGTAGTCCCAGTTACTCGGGAGGCTGAGGCAGAACTGCTTGAACTCGGGAGGCAGAAGTTGCCGTGAGTGGAGATGGGGCCATTGCACTACAGCCTGGGTGACACAGCGAGACTCTGTCTTAAAAAAAAAAAAAAAAAAAGATGGCCGGGCGCGGTGGCTCATGCTTGTAATCCCAGCACTTTAGGAGGCCGAGGCGGGCGGATCACGAGGTCAGGAGATCGAGACCACGGTGAAACCCCGTCCCTACTAAAAATACAAAAAAATTAGCCGGGCATGGTGGCGGGCGCCTGTAGTCCCAGCTACTCGGAGAGGCTGAGGCAGGAGAATGGCGTGAACCTGGGAGGCGGAGCTTGCAGTGAGCTGAGATCGCACCACTGCACTCCAGCCTGGGTGACAGAGCGAGACTCCGTCTCAAAAAAAAAAAAAAAAAAGATAAATGGAGATCCCGGAATCAATCCCCTAAGTATACCAAGGGATGACTATACCAGCCACTGTTCCAGACACTGAGGGTAAGATGAGAGGAAAACAGACAGAAACCCATGCCTTTGTGAGGTTTACTCTATCTCATATACATGCACGTGCACACACACATGCACACATACACACACACATAAATGAGACCTCCTGGCCCACCAATTCTGGAAAGATTAACTAGGGCAAATCCCAACATATGGACAAAAGATTCTTACCACTAAGACAAGATAAATGCTTAAAAAGTTCCCTCTCTCACGAAAGATGAATGCACTAAAAATGCATCCAAGAATATAACTTTAAAAAAAACAAAGACTCTGTTGTCATAAAGGAACTTAGGAATACATGTAAATGTCCAGAGAGCCAAATGTTATAGATCCCCAGGCAGGTCTGCTGGAGGTTACTGATTTTTTCCCCTCTAAGAAGTGACAGAATTGATTATCTTTGGCAAGAACACGATGAACAACAGCTCAAAGCAGACGGAGATTGAAACAAGCCCTTTGGCTGGGATCAACCACTGAAAAAGCAGCTCAGCGTATTTCTTTCATTTTCACACACACCAGAACTTGAAGATTCAGAAGATTCACAAGGCAGGCATTTGCTTGGTGTGCTGGTTTGTTTTTTAGGCTTTTGTTATTGTTGCTGTTGGCCCTACATGCCACTTATTTATGTAACATTTCATTGTTTTCCTAAAAATTGTAAAAATAAGAAATGCTTTATAGACAAAAGTCCCAACAACATCGACATGCATCAAGAAATATGCGAATGTCCCCCACTCCCAACTTCCACGTCCTAGAACTCACCACTGTCAACACTTTGGTGTTTATCTAGGACTTTGATGTTCTTATCTAGAATTCTGCCTATGCCTTATGGATATATATTATTACAGAAGCCTAGTTTCGTTTTTACACAACGGGATACTGTTATAAATACTGGGCTGGAGATATTTAAATATGGCCTTTTTTAATGGAGAATCTAGATGGCCCGCTCTTCTCCATGTTATTACACAAATCTACCTCACTCTTTTAATCCATGGTTATTTAATCCATGCCATGGATATAACATCATTTTTCAAACTACCCCTAACTGACAGATGTCTGTTTCTGTTTTCTGTTTAATTTTTAATTATTTATTTTTATTTATTTATTCTTTTTTGAGACAGAGTCTTGCTCTGTCGCCCAGGCTAGAGTGTAGTGGTGTGATCTTGGCTCACTGCAACCTCCACCTCCTGGGTTCAAGTAACCCTCCTGCCTCAGCCTCCCGAGTAGCTGGGATTACAGGTGCATGCCACCACACTTGGCTAATTTTTGTATTTTTAGTAGAGACAGGGTTTCGCCATGTTGGCCAGGCTGGTCTCAAACTCCTGACCTCAAGTGATCCGCCCGCCTTGGCTTCCCAAAGTGCTGGGATTACAGGCATGTGCCACCACGCCCGGCCTAATTTTTATTTTTTGAGGGTACATAGTAAGTTTATATATTTATGGGGTACACGAGATGTTTTGATATAGGCATGAATACATAATAATCACATCATGAAGAATGGAGTATTCATCCCAATTGAAGGATTTTTAAAAGACTTTTTATTCTGAATTAATTACAGACTCGTCAGTAATTGAAAAAAACAGTAGAGAGAAGTCCTGGGTACCCACCACCCAGCGTCTCCCATTTACATAACTATAATGCATTATTAAAGCTAGGAAATTGACACTGGTATAACACAACTAACTAGACAATTTCACCAAGTTTTACAGGCATACTTTTTCGGGGAAGAAGAGCATGTCTTTGTGTCTAATTCAATGACCATTTTACCAATGTATATGGAGTTAGAGAACCACAACCATATTTAACTGTTGGATTTTTTACGGTGATCTCCAGATTAGGTTATTTATAATTATTTATCCACTTCAAAAGTACAGAAAGAGAGAAAAGAAGTCAGGCCAAGGCTGCATTTCTATTTTAAACATTCTATGGCGCTTTATTATGGCAGCCCAAATGGACTACCACATGCCTTGATTTTTTACCTTGGATTTCAATTTCGATTTGAAATTCTGTAGATGAGATATTCACAACTAAAGGTATTTCTCCTTTCCCTCTCTCACCTGCCTGCCCTATATATTACTAATTGCTGCAGCTGAACTTTACCATCCCCTATTTTGAAGTCTTGGCCTCTAATGGATATACACAGTTCTACTCTGCAGGTGACTCATAGCGGCCACTATCAAAGAGCTTTTAGGCACCAAATGGTCACATGCACCTTTAAGACCACCTTCCATACCGACATCAATTCTTCTGCAGTTTGAAAATGATTTTTTTTTTAACAAGACACTGCATGTCCCTTATTTAAGTGTGCTCAAGAATCAGAGTTTATTATTATTCAGGTGACCTAATTTTTTAATCACTTATTCTAGTGCAATAATGATTTCCTAGAGCTTACTCCCAGGAAAGCTCTATCCCCAGCTTCTGCCATCCTTTGAGATGACTGGGGCTTAAAATAAAAAGAAGACTGCCTTGTGACATGTACCTTTTGTTTTTAATCTGATTTTGCCTTTCGCTAAAATAAGAAAAAAAAAAAGCGTTCTTATTTCACCACATCAGTCCTGCTTGTATGTTTCCGTCATTCAATGGAATACCAAGAAAACAGTCGCGTTCATGGTAACCTTCCCAGAAGCGGGGGACAGCATGTGGTTGCTGAAACTATGCTGAGGACCATAGAGAACCAGCAGCAAAATTTCAATCTTCCCCTTATACTGGCTTGATTTAAAATCGATTTACTTAATGGTAAGACTATTCACCTGAAGTACAAGATGTCCCAGTTTTTCTCCTCAGAATTTAGAATCTCAAAAAGTAAAAATGTAAGCAATGCATACTGGTTGAAAAGTTAGAAAACAGAGATGGGCGGCCGGGCGCGGTGGCTCTTGTCTGTGATCCCAGCACTCGGGACGCCGAGGCGGGAGGATCACTTGAGGCCAGGAGTTAGAGATCAGCACGAGATCAACAAGGTGAAACTGTGTCTCTACTGAAAATACAAAAATTTGCTGGGTGTGGTGATGCATGCCTGTAGTCCCAGCTACTCATGAGGCTGACGCATGAGAATCGCTTGAACCTGGGAGGTGGAGGTTGTAGCGAGCCAAGATTGCACCAGTGCACTCTAGCCTGGGAGACAGAGCAAGAGACTGTCACAAAGGAAGGAAGAAAAGAACAGACAGGCAAAGAAAAATAAGTTACGATGGCCCCAAATCTCACACTCCAGTGATGTTCTGTCATTTCTCCTTCCCAGCTCTCTCGCACAGATATAAAAATCATGTCTGCGAGTACTAAGATGTGGGGCGCTACACTAAGCACCGTAGATACAGTGACTTCTTTAATCCTTGCAACAGACTAGAAAATAGGAATCATTAATATTGCTCCCATTTCACAGATAAAGAGAGAAGACTCAGAGTGGTTAGGAACAAGTTAACCTGCTCCCTGCTCTATCACAACAGCTGTAATGGAGCTGAGATGCAGACCCAGGCACCCTGACTCCAGAGCCCACACCTGAACACTAGGCCACACTGCCACTTACAACACACACAGCAATGTGTGTAACTTTCTTTTTGCACTTAGCCATATACCATGAATATGCTTACGTCAGTATGTACAGATCATCAGGAGTCTCCATCATTTTAAATGGCCCCATAACACCCCACTGAATGCACACACCATAACCAGTCCTCCCTGATGCTTGCCTCCAATTTTGCACTACTGTGAACAAACCGTGTGTGCATCTCTGTGTTTATAACGTTTATGCACTCGTCTAACTTACAGGATAAATTCTTAAAAGTGGGATTGCTCGGTTAAAGTCATGTCCTTTTTTTTCTTTTCTGTACAGCTTTCAACATGTGTTGGCAAGATCTAGGAAAAGGCAGATGTCTTTCAACTTTGCTTTGCTCTATATGTCCTTGTTTTGTAGTCTCTCTTTTCTTTTCAAAGATCAAATAAAGACAATGAAAGCTTCATCAATCACAGTCTTTTTTTTTTTTGAGACAGTCTGGCTCTGTCGCACAGGCTGGAGTACAGTGGTGCGATCTCGGCTCACTGCAACCTTTGTCTCCCAGGTTCAAGCCATTCTCTGCCTCAGCCTCCTGAGTAGCTGGGACTATAGGCACAAACCACCATGCACAGTTAATTTTTGTATTTTTTGTAGAGACAGGGTCTCTATGAAAGACAGGCCTGGGCAACATAGTCAAACTCCATCTCTACAAAAAAATACAAAAAACTAGCCAGGCATGGTGATATACACCTATATATCCATGTTAGCCAGGCTGGTCTTGAACTGCTGGTCTGAAGTGAACTGCCCACGTCAGCCTCCCAAAGTGCTGGGATTACAGGCATGAGCCACCGTGCCTGGCCTATCACAGTCTTCATGACAGTTTGAACTGGTGTTCTACTAAAACTGCTTCTCAGTCTTGGAAAAGAAAAAAAATACGTGTCTGCTATGATTCTGATGTCACTTCAATTCCTGACAATACTTCAACTGGCAAAAAAAAAAAGAAAAGAAAAATAATCTTATAAAAGAAATTAAGCATCTGAGTTTTGTTCTCCTTCCATAACATACCTGCTCTACAGACTTTATTGGATTATTATAAACACAAAAGGGGTACATGAAGGTAAGTGAAGAGGCAATAAGGCTTGTTGGCCCTGGAGCCCAATTCTATGAGTTTGTATCAAGTCACCAACCACCTTCCTTTTTTTTCTTTTTTAATAAGACAGTGTCTTGCTCTGTCACTTAGGCTGGAGTGCAGTAGTACAATCACAGCTCATTGTAGCCTTGAACTCTGGGGCTCACGTGGTCCTCCCACCTCAGCCTCCTGAGTAGCTGGGACTATAGGCATATATCACTGTGTCTGGCTAATTTTTTGTAGAGATGGAGTTTTGCTATGTTGCCAAGGCTGGTCTCAAACTCCTAAAATCAAGTGATCCTCCCACCTTGGCCTTGCAAAGTGCTGAGATTACAGATATGAGCCACCACACCCAGCCACCAACTGCTTTCTAGCTGTGTGGCCTCACTTAGGTATATGGCCTCCGGAGCCACCACATTCCACTCCCACAGTTGTTAAAACGGGACAATCTCAGAAAAGCATTCAGCACAGAACCAGCCACCATGACAAGCCCTCTATAAAGGCTGGCTAGCACTAACATTGCTATAGCTGTTATGAAACGGTCCCGTTAACATTAAAGGGCACAGTGGGCAGGGGCTGTCAGCATACAGGAGGTGAGCATCACACTGAAGCCACCTGGCAGTTACCTCGGGGGCATGGTAGGAGATGCACTGGAAGATCCAGTCCATGGCAGGCGGGTACAAGGGGAGGTACGATGGGAGTTCCACTCCTTGGACCACCAGCTGGTTCTGGACCGTATCCCCATGAATCTACAGGAGGCCAAACAAACACTTAGAAAAGGAGGGGAAAAATGAAACAACAAACAAAACACACACAACTCACAGACTGTGCATACTTGTAAGCATGTGGACAACCCTGAGAGAAATAGCCTGGTTTCTCAGTTGTTTTTTTTTAAACCAGAAAAAAACACAGAAAGTTTCTCATGTCACCAAGCTGAGCTGTTTTGGGAATGAGCGCTGTGGAAAGCAGGAACCTGATAAAAATGGAGCCAGCAGATGCTCAGAAGCAAGGCTGATCGACTGGAGACATTTCCTGTTAACACATGCATATTAACTTTCTCCGCTTATTCAGTACAATCAACACATTTTAATTGTCTACAACAGAAGCTAGTGTAATTTTCCAGGGCTTGCACATTTAAAGAGCTTTAAGGCATTCTCAACTTGGAAAACCAACTGGGTTTTGTGAATTTGCTATCATAGAACTGTTATATCGATGAGCTATTCTGATAGTGTTCTCTTACCTGTTTGAACGTAAGGAGGAAGTCAAAAAAGTTCTTATTTAGGGTTTCTTTGAGATGTGGGGCCACTTCCATTCCCACCTGCAGCCAGACAAATGGAAAAACTGGTTGCAAATCATAACTATAGTATGATTTTATTTTTGGAAATTAAAAAATTTATATACCTATGTTTATAGACATAGAAAAAGTCCAGAAAATTATTATTATTTTGAGATGGTGTCTCACTGTGTTGCCAGGCTGGAGTGCAGTGGGCGCGATTTCAGCTCACTGCAACCACCAACTCCCTGGTTCAAGGGATTCTCCTGCCTCAGCCTCCCGAGTAGCTGGAATTACAGGCACGTGTCACCACGCCCAGCTAATTTTTGTATTTTTAGTAGAGATGGGGTTTCACCACGTTGGCCAGGATGGTCTTGATCTACTGACCTCATGATCTGCCCGCCTTGGCCTCTCAAAGTGCTGGGATTACAGGTGTGAGCCACAGCGCCCGGCCTATTTTTTTTTTTTTTCCTTATCTGTTTTTTGTTTTGTTTTGAGATGGAGTCTCGCTCTGTTGCCCAGGGTGGAGTGCAGTGGCATGATCTTGGCTCACTGCAACCTCCACCTCTTGGGTTCAAGCAATTCTCCTGCCTCAGCCTCCCAAGTAGCAGCGATTACACGCATGTGTCACGACACTTGGCTAATTTTTGTATTTTTAGTAGAGACGGGGTTTCACCATGTTGGCCAGGCTGGTCTCGAACTCCTGACCTCAGATGATCTGCCCGCCTTGGCCTACCAAAGTGCTGGGATTACAGGTGTGAGCCACCACGCCCAGCCTGTTTTCTTTTTCAATAAACATGTATTGCTTTTATAAGAAAGACCACAGAAGCTATTTTTAATAAAAAGGGGCAACATTTGCAGAAATCATCTTTGCCCTTCCCCAAAGGTATTGAATGTATTTCTGAACAGATGACCAAGAGAACAAATCAATACAGAACTAAAAAGGAATGTACTCTCAAAATTGTGTACACAATAAAAAAATGATAAACATACATGTGGTTGTACTTATTAGATGAAGCACAAAGATTACGCTACGTGAGAGACTCAGCTTGAATTCCAGATGTGGTGCTGCCCCTGTTACATGGTTAGTTAAAAGCTATACAAATCCATTCTTTGCAAGGCAGACATAAGAGCAGACATAAATTTTAATACATTTTATGCAATTTTATATAAGATGAGCATGAAGTGTAACGATGCTATAATCCACTGGGTCCTGACTTCATTGTTAAAAAAACAGACTGTAACATTTCCAGCTGAAGAAATTTACTAATCATAGAGAAGGTGCCAGTACTGGGGTTAGATGGAAAAGTAGAGGGATGAGCTATGGAGGAGAGTTCATAGGTTTAAAACACAACATCACAGCGTTTCTTAAACTGAGCTCCTCAGAAACGCTTCATTTCCAAATTGCTGCTTAACTGCAAAAATAACTTCATAGGCTGGGCTGCAGTGGCTCACACCTGTAATCCCAGCACTTTGGGAGGCCCAGGTGGGCCAATCACTTGAGGTTAGGCGTTTGAGACCAGCCTGGCCAACATGGTGAAACCTTGTCTCTACTAAAAACACAAAAATTAGCCAGGCGTGGTGGCGCACGCCTGTAGACCCAGCTACTTGGGAGGTTGAGGTGGGAGGATCGCTTGAACCCGGGAGGTGGTGGTTACAGTGAGCAAGATTGTGCCACTGCACTCCAGCCTGGGCAACAGAGTGAGACTGGTTCCCCATTTCTTCAAATGGGGAGAGATTTCTCCCATTCACCTTCCACTACCCAGAGGTCATGATGGGTAACAACAATAATGTTTTTCAGATGGCATTTGAGAACCACCAGGGTGTTAAATTCCAAGAGCAGCTCTGTGATTGTTGGGTACAGGAAGTACTGTTTTCAAGGACAAGCACATAGATTTAAAAAAAAAAAAATACATATATATATATATATATATATACACACACACACTAACAAGAAACATCAGATCCAGCTCTACAGTGTTCTGATTCTCCTTCCACTTAATCATATTGTAGAAAAGACAATAATTATCTGTTAGGTGACAGCAAAGGCTGGCCTGGTGGCTGAGCCGTGGAGATGAGCTGAAGCGGCTGTGAGTTAGGAGTTAATCATACCTTCCTTTAATAAATGGCTTCAAGCTCCCCCCACGCTCTACCCACTCAGAGCTTTTGTTTTCTGTTTTTCTCTTCTCATCGGGCCAAATGAGCAGCTTGGATATCTGCTTGGGTCTAAAAGATTTCTACCCAGAGCAGTAAGGGTATTGCTCATGATTCCCATCTGCTGTTTCGGCCTGCCCAGCATTCATCACCCGCCCCCCGCCCCCCATTGCTGGTATCAGCAAATTAGATTTGTCTCTGGGGAATCAAACCTTCCTCTTGGACCATGAGGTTTGTGGTGGAGCTAGATCCACCTCACCCTAAGCTCCAAGCAAGGGCATGTGACCCAGGCCCAGTCAGTAAGCACCCAGACACCAACCCCAGACCCCAACCCATGGCCACATGACTAGTCTAGGGGTGGACAAGCAACCTGAGGTAATCCACCAAGAATCAGCCCTGAGGCTCTGGCTAGATCTACTGGCAAGAAGACACACTTTCCAATAAGGTTCCTAAGGTGGTAGGATGGAAGCCAGAGGCTGCTATGAGCCATCATATTAAAAAAGTAAGCCACAGAATGAAGCCAACTCAGAGGACAGCAGAGCTGAGTGATGTGGGGAGAGGCTGATTCTTGACAGCACCCTTTGAGGGCCTGCATCCAGCCATGCCTGCACTACCCCTGGCCACTCCAGACACTGGCCAGTAAGTTCCTGTTTTTGCTTAAAGTAGTATGAACTGGGTTTTTGCCATTTGCAACTGAAAGAAATCTTACTAACACACAGGCTGTCTCTTTTTGTTTGTTTGTTTGTTTGAGGCAGTCTTGCTCTGTCACTCAGGCTGGAGTGCAGTGGCGCAATCTTGGCTCACTGCAACCTCTGCCTCCTGGGTTCAAGTGATTCTCGTGCCTCAGCCTCCCGAGTAGCTGGGACTACAGGTGTGTACCACCACGCCTGGCTAATTTTTTGTATTTTTTAGTAGAGATGGGTTTTTGCCATGTTGGCCAGGCTGGTCTTGAACTCCTGACCTCAAGTGATCTGCCTGCCTCGGCCTCCCAAAATGCTAGGATTACAGGCATGAGCCACCGTGCTTGGTCTCTCTTACTCTTTTAATGTTAAAGAGACTTTTAGAAACTACCCAACCAGGGGATTCAATGCATTGCCTGGACTGACAAAAATGATTTCAACAGACGCAGGGTACTCTACTACCAATCTTGCTGGGGGGGTCTGCTCTGTCCTCTGCATCTTCTCCTCATTGTCACTGTGTTTCAAGTTGCATCTGCCATTCAAAGGCACTTTATATGTAACAAACATGACCGTGTACCCTAACTCACGTACCTGATCTCAAACATTAAAAGGAAACAGGCTTGCAAAAAATACATACTTCCCCACATTCTGATTTCTTTTTAATAACCAGAATTATTTGCATAAGAGACAGCATGATTCTAAGTCTTTATCACCGGGTCTCCGATATCAGGCCTTATTCAAATGATGTCAAGGTGTGTTCAAAGCATTTGCTATTTTCTATAAGGCAAAAGGCAGCAGAGAAGAAATACATAAACAAGGCTGGGCACGGGGGCTCACACCTGTAATCCCAGCAATTTTGGGAGGCCGGGGAAGGCAGATCACCTGAAGTGAGGAGTTCAAGACCAGTCTGGCCAACATGGTGACACCCTGTCACTACTAGAAATACAAAAAGTAGCTGGGCAGGTGGTGGCAGGTGCCTGTAATCCCAGCTACTCGGGAGGCTGAGACATGAGAATCGCTTGAACCCAGGAGGCAGAGGTTGCAGTGAGCTGAGATTGTACCACTGCACTCCAGCCTGGGCAACAGAGTGAGACTCTGGCGCAAAAAAACAAAACAAAACAAAAAAAGGCCAGGTGCGGTGGCTCATGCCTGCAATCCCAGCACTTTGAGAGGCTGGGGCGGGTGGATCATGAGGTCAAGAGATTGAGACCATCCTGGCCAACATGGTGAAACCCCGTCTCTACTAAAAATACAAAAATTAGCTGGGCGTGGTAGCACACACCTGGAGTCCCAGCTACTTGGGAGGCTGCGGCAAAAGAATTGCTTGAACCTGGGAGGCAAAGGTTAGAGCGAGCTGAGATCACACCACTGCACCCCAGCCTGGCGACAGAGCGAGACTCCGTCTCAAAAAAAAAAAGGAAAAAGAAATATGCAAACAATATCTTTGCATCTCTCCCAGAGGATGCGGCATTGTGTTCTGTGCACAGTAGGGCCTCAGCAAACACTAACTTGGGAGGAGTATTCAAGCTTTAATATACTCAAAAGTTGTCCTTGGAAACACATCTGATATCTCTGGATGGAAAATCCCCCCAGGTTTCAAGCAGTGGGCGATGCATACATACTTTGGCCTCTGCTACAAAGAGGGAAGAGGGTGCCCTTAAACGAATGGCTTTTTCTTTCATTCTCAGTATCAAGAAACAGACCTATAAAAAGTGCCCTTCCTAACAGATATCTGCTCCTCACTCTGAGGGAACTGACTTAGTTTTTCGTGACACTTGAGACCACAGGGCTTCCGACATTTGCTGGCTGTCATGCAGAAGAAGCAAATCACAGGCTACATGTTCTCGCCTTCTGATTTAATAAGACGCAAACTCATGGGGGAGGCTCTAACTGCAGCTTTGTCCTCAAGGAAGTCTGGGGCTTATCAGGGGCAATGATCTCTCTCTAAGGATGTGCAATATTGATGGGATGATAGGGAAGATTCTCATTGCTAGGGGAGCCCTGACAGAGGCAAAGCCCCTACGTAAGCTGAAGAAAACTATGGAGAGACCATATACTGGGCGCGTGCAGTGGCTTACGTCTGTAATCTCAGCACTTTGGGAGGACAACGTGGGCAGATCACTTGAGGTCAGGAGATCGAGACCAGCCTGGCTAACATGGTGAAACCCCATCTCTACTAAAAATACAAAAATTAGACGGGCGTGGTGGCGGACACCTGTAATCTCAGCTACCCAGGAGACTGAGACAGGAGAGTCATTTGAACCTAGGAGGTGGAGGTTGCAATGAGCCGAGACGGTGCCACTGCACTCCAGCCTGGGCGACACAGTGAGACTCCATCTCAAAAAAAAAGAAAGACCATATAACCTCCATTGGTTACATTTTTCCATACACAAAAAAACTTAGTAGCTTAGCTGAAGCCTTACAGTGCTTTAAAGTAGGGCATGGGCAAGTAATTTCTAATCAGTCCCTCTACCCCCTTTCACAGCAGCCACCTAAGCCAGGCCACACAGACCCTGAGGCCTGCCATCATGTGGGACACTGCTCCCCTGCCAAGCAGAAAACTAATAAAACAATCAAAGTCAAGACAACGGAACAGCATGTTTCAAGTCAATGAAAAGCAACCTGTTAGCCCAAAGGCCCTGGGAACCTCCTTCCCAGCAAGAACTGAGAAACAATTAATTCTGAAAACCAGTTCATTTGTAAGAAGATGACCTTAAACATCCCCTAATTAGAGCTACGGTAAGTTGGTCTACTTTAAAATTAACTTTTAAAAGAAACCCTACAGTTCTACTTTCTGTGGCAGAGCCATGATCTAAAATTAGCTACTAATAAAGTCCTTCTCTCAATGACTTGCGGGGTGGTGGGGAAGGAGGGCCCTGTGTGAACATTCAAGGAGACGGGCGACAGCCGTGCCGTCAAGGGCAGTGACTCGCATGGCCTACCCGGCACAGGTAGGCACGGGCATACACCGACACCAGCGGGTCTCCGATCCCTCTGATCATGCATGTCAACCGGGGCAGGCACTCTGAAATTCCCCTGCAAGAGACAAAAAATGGCCAGCATTATACTCAATGTGAGAACTCGCTGTTCTTTTATTTTTAAAATAAAGATAAAAACTTCCTAAATTTCGGGGAGTGGGGGGAAGAAAAATCAAGTTTCAGTAACAAACCAAGGTCAAAGTTTCAGTTTTCTAAGGCAATGTAACAACAGTCTTTCTCTTCTGATACAATTCATTCATTGAATGATTTCTTTCATCGTTATCATTTGCTCAGTGGTGGAGGTTAACCACATTTTTTTCCCCAATCGAGATCACATTTATTTTATTAATTTTAACAGTTTTTGTCTTCAATTATTTTCCATCAACTGGGCACCCCTTGATCTTCTCTCCACATCTATTTTCGTTTGCCACAGATTTACTGTCCCGTATCCTGTTCGTTCCGTGAATCTCAGGCTGGCATCTGACATCCTCCAACCACCAACAATGTCAATTACAATTTATTTCTCCTGCAATGTATGTCTTCCCTCTGCCTAAGGCATTATCTTCCTCCAACTGGTGAGGCAAAATAATGTTTCTTCAGCACCCATGTTATTCCCCCAAACTACTCCAGGCATCCCTAGATCCAAATCCAACACACTTGAGATAAATTCTAAATCCAATCAGAAGAGCTATCTGTGGAGCACCACGAATCAGTCACTCCCGGGCTTCAAGGAATTTATTATCTAGCTATCTAACATGACTCAGCATTTCACCTGCTCTGCAGAAAGCAGATCTGGGTCCCCCACGTCCTGTAACTACTCTCAAAACATTGTGATAAATTGAGTAGCATGGACCTAAGCCACTAACGGCAAAGGCTTCTGCTTCTGATGTCATCATTTTCATCATCATCATCAACAGCAGCAGTCAACATGGAGGACGGGCCCACCGTGTGCCAGGTGTGACTCTAATTGTTGCATGTGTGATCCAAAGCTCTTGTTAGGGTCATGTTCCCAGGAGAGGGAGCCTGAGGTTCTGAAGTTGTAAATAACTTGCTCAAGACCATACAGCTAGTACCAGTACAGCCAAGATTCAAATGTAGTTGAGCTGATCTTCCATGACCTCCTCAACCAACTTCTCCAGACTTGAGTTTTCCTCTCCCTAATATGGGGATTAGGATGGTGTCTCTACTTCATTCAGTTTTCATTTGGATTCAATGAGAAAATGCACAGAAGGTGCTTAACACACATTAAGTACTCAGTGAATAATGGCTACTATTACATTGCCATTACTATCTGTGTACACACGGGAGATTTTTAGAAATTTTATGGTTCTAGATTTTACCGAAAAGCCTTACGTTTTAGAGAGGAATTTGTTACATTTCAGGATGGATGCCTCCACGTAACTACAAAAACATCCTGTTAAGGAAGATGTTTTCCAGAAGGTCTACTCCCTATGGAGAAAAGACTAAACTATCCATGAATAGAAGTAGACAGGTCTTAGGAGACGGGGACCACAGTGGCCCTCAACAATCCAGTGAACTAAGGTAGCTTATAGTTTCTACATATGGTTTTCAAGGTTTCATACTTATTTAAAATAAATTGTGGAAAATGTTACACGTTGACTCATAGTTGCATGCTGAAATATAAACTGGGTTTTGAGCACTTCTAATCAATGCTTTATGGGGAAAGAAAAAACTTTAGATAACTAAGATGCAATTTATGTATAAGTCGATTTCTCTGTTCTTCAATATTGGCATTTGCCCCGCAAAGCTTGACCCTGTTCTTTCAAGTTCTTGGAATCAGAGAAAACACAAATATGAAGCATTTTAATTGAGAGAATTAAGGTGGGAATGTTCCTCAAGGAAACAAATGCTTGACACATGGCATCGTATTCAAAGTAAAAGACAAAAAACTGGAAAGAGCAAGAGTCCAAGGGTTTCTACAATGTGGCTTGCCCTGTATGTGTTTTCAAGCTAGCAACCGTAACGGGACCAAATTTTCAATAAGAATGTCAGGGTATCCCATCACATGGCTTCTATTAACAGTACAACTCTTTTAGCCTATCTTTAAAATCATCAGACAAAAAAACAAAACAAAACAAAAAAAGGATACAATCTTGGAATGAGTTCCCTGATGGAGGCAATCTTGAAAAACCAATTTAGGCATGTTTCCTTGGCGGTGTCATTTGCATTCTCTGGAGAAAAGTGATCTGTAATACAAAAACAAGACCCATCAGCCCTCCTAAATCTCAGGATCTGTGTAAGTCCCCAGATGGGAACACATTACCCTGGAGCAGAAAAGGGGGTGACTCAGCCTGTGTCTTTCCTTCCAAATATCACTATTAGGAAGTAACTGATGATAACAATAGTTTACACAAACACAGGCTTTCTAAGTGCCAAGTGTTGTTCGCAGTGCTTTACAGACAGCTCACCTGATCCCATATAGCAACCCTCTGAGGTATGTACTTTTATTATCTTATCTTACAGCTGCAGAGACCAAGGCACAGAGGAATGTAGTGACTCACCCAAGGCACACAGCAAGCAAATGTAAGAGCTGGAATTCAACCCAGGCAGTCTGGCCCTGCGGCCGACATTCTTAGCCACTGCCTCTAATATAATCCAGAGGTTCTTGGTTACCTACCAGTAACTATGACAACATTGTTGAGAATTCCAGATGCTTTAGGGACCTGCGACTGCAACATGAAATGTGATCTAAGCTTTTGCTCTACACATCCCAATGGGCCAGAGGAAGGTAAAGCAAGGCCCCTGAGATGAGAAACCAGCCAGAATTATGTTGCCAGCTCATGACTGGCTCCAAGACGAGCCACCTTGTAAAACTGCCAGTTTATTCCATTAGCTATTCTCTTCCTCTTTAATAAAAGAACTCACATTTTCTTGCAGGGCACAGGGCCATCCTTGCAGCTAGGTGTGATCACGTGGGCCAAGTTCTGGTCCCAGGATATATAAATAGAAGGGCAACTTCTGAGAAATATCTTTAAGGGAAGGGGCTTGCCTTCCCTCACTCCTTCTTCCTGCTCACTGACTGGAATGCAGACATGACAGCTGGAACCTCTGCGGCCATACTGACCATGACAGCAACAAGACAGAAGTGAGGATCCTTGGTACCAGGGGCTAGCTGGCCCATCAGCTCTGACCTTCATTACTGTTATTTTGAGTTTTCTGGAACTGGTACCCAAGCTTGATTTTGACATACATATTTTTAAACAGCAGAAATTTATTTCTTACAGTTCTGGACTTGACATACATCTTAAGGAATGGAAGAGAATATGGAGAAACGAATGAAAAAACACAAAACTTATCAACACCATGAAGGCCATTGTTAACCTCTCACATGGAAATGATTTCTTCTAAATGATTTTGGCAAAGATTAGAGCTCTATCCCACCACTGGGTGTTTTATACTTCTAGGATTAATCCAAAAAGGGAGAAGCTGGCCAGGCACAGTGGCTCAAGCCTGTAGCCCCAGCTACTTGGAAGGTTGAGGTGGGAGGATCAATAGAGCCCAGGAGTTTGAGGCTGCAGTGAGCTATGATCGAGCCACTGCACTCCAGCCTGGGCAGAGTGAGACAGAGTAAGACAGAGCAAGACCTTGTCTCTAAAAAAAATGAATACATAAATTAAAAGGGAGAAGTTAATTATTTTAGAATATAGCAAATGATTCTTAGCTTGTTGGCTTTCATCCTGTTTTGCAATGAGTCATTTTCATCCCTGATTCTGTCATTTGGTGGTATATGAAGGTGATCAAAATTCCCATAGAATCAGCAAAAAAAGATAAACCTCTAGGTACTTCTCTAGCAGAGAACAGTCACTAATCACAACTACAGATATTTTGAAATTGCAATCTCCTCACTCTATTTTTGGATGTCTGGCATGCCTCATTCACTTGAGAACTATTTGCTTACCATTTTCAAAAGGATGGGAAATGACCATTTTCCCCTTTCCAGCCTAGATTTCTACACATGAAGTAACTTTTTTTTTCTACTTTCAAGAGATCCAGACAGGAAAAGATAGCAGTTATTCTTACATTCATTTGTCAATCTTCTCTTTGGGGAGAGGGAAGAGCAGTGTTAATTTCCCTTCATATGACTGAATCTTGTGGCTTAAAATCCAAAAGCAAAAATAGGTCTCTGAGGTCATCTATGAAATCTCTCACTGTCTAGTTGAAGGAACTAGCAAAGGCTAAAACAAACTGGTTTTGGTTGCCCGAAAGAGTTGGAAATCAGGCTAAAGGCAGGCTGCCCTGCATACACACATTGACTACAAGCTATACGACAATCTGCATACACCAATACAGAATCTTTAGGCTTTCCTTCCAGCTCAAGAGATAATTTAGGAAAAGGATTATGTTATGTGGGACTTTAAGATCTTACAGCAAACTAAATATTATATTTCTTTACTTCATGTGCTCAACACAAATGCCTTAAGGGCCAACTAAAGGTGGTGTTCTAGGCTTTGGGGAGATAACAGTGCACAAGGTAGATCCTATCTTCATGAAACTTACATTCCAGTAGGGTGAGACAAATGATAAACAGGAAAGAGAATAAGAAGGCAAACAAATAAGTTAATATCTAACAGCAGTAAGTACTATTAAAGACACTAAACTAGGTATTGGAATAAAGAGTGACTTGAGTGAGATTTAGGGGAAGGGGCTCATTAGATGCAGTGGTCAGAGAAGGCTCCCACAGAGGCAGCATTTGAGCTGAGCCCTGAATTACGAAAGGGAGCCAGCCATGCCCAGATGTGGAAGAAATATATTCCAGGGAGAGAAAACAGCAAGTGCAAGGCCCTGAGGTAGGTATAACCTCACTATGGTCAAAGAATAAAAAGCAAGCCAATTTGCTGAGCAGAAAGGGGTGCAGCCAGCTTCACAAGCCAGTTCATACAGGGCTGAAGCCTTGGTGAGGAGTTTGAGAGTTTTTCTAAACATAATGGAAGCCCCCTGAAGGGTTCTGAGCACAGGAATGGCAATGACATGACACGGTTTAGACTTTAGTACTTGGGCTGCTACATGGGGACTCCTTCAAAATCTGGAAATTAATTCAGAAGACACTTCAATATAACAAAGAACAGAGATTCTCTTTCTAGCTCCCACTTATTTTTCTTTTATGGTGCTGCTTTTTTTCAGACCTGAACTTCTGTGGGTATTTTAAGAGGAGGCAGGAGACCAATGAGTCTAGTTCTTTCATTTATTTGCCAAGTCTCTACCCTAGCAGCGAGAGGTCTCTTTACGTAACAGTGTTATAGGGATTGGCACCATCTTAGGTAGCATGTGCTGGAAAGGCCAGGTCAGTTAAGGCCACTGCTTATCCCGATGTGGCCCACATCAGCCACAGGGGAAAACTGAAGATGGGAATGCTGAGAAGATGGTGATGGGAACCATAATACAATAAACCCAAATTATCTCTCCCAAGCTGGAAATAAAATGATTTGGCTTCTCAGAGTCGATGGCCTCTTTATGCATAAGCTGGACTAAGAACTGTTGGGAAAAAACGACCACATCTAGTAGTGTGTGCTTTTCATGAACCCAAAAGACACTGTATCTTTCTCAACTCTGAAGAGCTATACCTTAGTTAAAATTCCTGAAGGCAAAGGGCTCAAGTATGAAATTCACCCAACAGAACTTGATTTAAATGGAAGGAATGAGTAGAAATGCCACCAAATTTCTCTTCACACACAATCTCTTTGGGCAGAATTCGGCACAGGAGATTTCTAAAGCTTTCATGATAATTATACTTAAGAGTCATTCCTCAGATCACCAACAACTTTGAAAACATAATCTACTGTTCTTTTCAGGTTCTTGGAACTGGAGCGAACACAAGCAGATGAAAATTTTAGCTAAAAGGAAAACAAACAATGATATCATTTAAAGAAAAAAAAACAAATGATTTGCTTTGGTCAAGGTCAAAAATAGTTATTTGGAGAGGGAAGAATTTTAGTGATAAAAGTGCTATAATTAACATATCTAAACAAGGACTGATCTGTTGTTTTGAACTTTTAATTTTAGGCAAGGAGTTAGTTATTAGTAATTTTTCCTTAATTGGCCCTAAAATGTTGTTTGTATAGTCATTGAAGACTGAGAGAAAGGAAGATTATTGCAGTAGAGGCAAACTCAAATGCCTCTAGGGGACAGGCAGGTAAATATGAAAATTTTTAAGAGGTTGGGTATACAACAATAGGAAGAACTAGAGCCTGTATTAAAAGTCTTTTTTTTTTTTTTTTAATGCTGTTGTTGCCAAAAAAAAAAGACCTATTTTGGTTCAATCCCACCTGTCGGCTCAAGTTTGCTGCCAATGGTATATAGCATGCTACATGGTGGCAAGTGTGAATTAAATAAATGGATTCGGCCGGGCATGGTGGCTCACGCCTGTAATCCCAGCAGTTTGGGAGGCCAAGGCGGGTGGATCACCTGAGGTCAGGAGTTCAAGACCAGCCTGGCCAACATGGTGAAACCCCATCTCTACTAAAAATACAAAAATTAGCTGGGTGTGGTGGTGGACACCTGTAATCCCAGCTACTTGGGAGACTGAGGCAGGAGAATCGCTTGAACCCAGGAGGCAGATGTTACAGTGAGCCGAGATTGCATCATTGCCCTCCAGCCTGGGCAACAAGAGTGAAACTCCGTCTCAAAAATAAATAAATAAATAAACAATTCAGATTTCCCAAATCCTCAAGCCAGCAGAGAAGGCCTTTCCTTTCCACTTGGGCTGGCCTCTGCCTGCCTTTCCCAGATCACTGCCTCCAACCCTGAGATGGCCAGAACATGGGAGGAGCTGCTGAAAAAACATCATCACAGGTGTGACGCAGTGGCATAGAGGGTCCCAAAGAAAAACCACGTGAGCCACATTAAAAAGGTCAAAAACTGAGGAAATTAATTTTAATCATGTACTTTAACCTGATTCATCCAGAATACCATTTCAACATGTAATCAACATAAACACTATTAGTGAGCTACTTTACCGTCTTTTACTTGTACTGAGTCTCTGAAATCCAGTGTTTTTTTTAATAGTTAACGTCGCATCTCAATTTGGACTGGCCACATCTCAAGTGCTCAAGAGCAACACGTGGCCAGTGGCTGCTGTACTGGACAATGTAGATGCAGCACTAAGAAAGAGCAAGGCTCTCAGTAGCTGGTGGCAGGGCCCTGGGCAAGACTCTTCTGTACTGGGTCTGCCTATCTCTGATGAAACAAGATGGGTCCTAAAAGCACTTCGAGACCTAAAAAGCTTTTGAGACCTAAAGCACTTTGAGACATAAAAAACCTAAAAGCCTGTTGAGTTCTGTCTTTCTTTCTGACAAATGTGCACATTAAATAGTATTAAGCCGGGCGCGGTGGCTCACGCTTGTAATCCCAGCACTTTGGGAGGCCGAGGCGGGCGGATCACGAGGTCAGGAGATCGAGACCATGGTGAAACCCCGTCTCTACTAAAAATACAAAAAATTAGCCGGGCGTGGTGGCGGGCGCCTGTAGTCCCAGCTACTCGGAGAGGCTGAGGCAGGAGAACGGCGTGAACCCGGGAGGCGGAGCTTGCAGTGAGCGGAGATCGCGCCACCGCACTCCAGCCTGGGTGAAAGAGCGAGACTCCGTCTCAAAAAAAAAAAAAAAAAAAAAGACAGACCAAGCATAGTGGCTCATGCCTATAATCCCAGCACTTTGGGAGGCTGAGGTGGGAGGACTGCTTGGGCCCAGAAGTTTGAGAGCAGCTTGGGCAACATAGGGAGACCCCGTGTCTACAAAGATGAAAAAGTAAAAATATTAAATAGAAAAAAAAAAAAAAGGGACAGGCACGGTTGCTTATGCCTATAATCCCAGCACTTTGGGAGGCCGAGGCAGATGAATCACTTGAGGTCAGGAGTTTGAGATCAGCCTGGCCAACATAGTAAAAACCCCATCTCTACTAAAAATACAAAAATTAGCCAGGTGTGGTGGCAGGCACCAGTAGTCCCAGCTACTCAGAAGCAGGAGAATCGCTTGAATCCGGGAGGCGAAGGCTGCAGTGAGCCGAGATTGTGCCACTGCCCTCCAGCCTGGGTGACAGAGCAAGAGTCCATCTCAAAAAAATTAAATAAAGATAAATTGATTGATTGATGGACAGATAGGAAGCAGAAGGAGAGAGAAAAGGAGAAGGTGGGAGAGGAGGAGGGAGAGGAAGAGAGAGAAGGGGAAGGAGGGAGGAATAAAGGAAAGAGGAAAGACGGAAGGATATAGGTCAGGTTATAGGTTACTGTCACAAACACTTTCCATTCACCTCCTGGGAAGCCCCACTGCAGGAGCAGGGGGAAGTGGAGCGGCAATGGAGCAAGCTGGTTGCTCTAGCTTGGACAGATGAGAACATTTCCTCATAGCAGTGCTCGGAAGTTAAAAAGAGGAATAAAGGCAAAGGATGCTGCGGCTGAGAGTCCTGCATTGCCAGACATACCATTCTTACCAGTTATATGACAAGAGAAATTCATCATCCACTTGTCCCATTATACCTCTCAGGAATTTAAACTTGATTGACAGTCAATTTAATGCAAAATCACTTGGGTATAGATTGTGAATTCAAAGCATCAATTACTATTGATCTATTTGACATCGTTCTTTAATATACATAAAGTCGTTTTTGTTTTTTTTTCCCAAGCAATTTGCTTCTTAGGAGGGAATGATACATAGGAAAAATATTAAAGTCAAGCAGCAGAAGAAAATATGTTGGTGCGAAAGTTCAGCTGAATCTAACTGTGATGCCTTTTCATTTTGGCAGATTCAAATTATTTGCCCAAGTTCCTACACGGGCCATTTAGAAACCTTCTAATATTTTTAGAAGACCGAGATAATGAGAAATCTTCAAAGGTGTTTCTTTTACTTTAACACACCCAAAATTAAAACCTTTATCAAGTTTCAACGAATCCTGACTCAATAAAAGCCTCTAGTCCTGACTCCAGGGCAGAACGACACCCCAGGAACAGCTGTGACATTACCTGGTAAGACACTGCGGTTATCCACACACATGGAAAAGATGCGCTCGTACACGAGCTTTCCTGGGAGGAAAAGGACAGATGGTGTTAGTATCACACTCTTCAGGAGCAAACAGTAAATAAATGTTTGTTAATTAGGGACCCAGAGCTATCACTGCCCAGACAGGCTTTAACTTGTGATGATATGCTGCCACCTGGTGGGACAGATTTTAAGCCACATTTTTTTGTTTTGTTTTTAGTTTTTCCAGTAGACTTTTACTTTCTTTGAAAGGCAGAAAAGTGATCGTTTTACCCTTTGGAGTCTAAAGGAGTCTCAAGTATCTCCATCCACTCAGACGATGGTCCACACTCCATGCTAGGCCAGAGGTGAAAATGGGCAGCCCGTGGGCTGAATCCAGCCCGTGACCAGTTGTGCGTGGCCTCACCACAACAGCCCACAAAGTGTTTTAACATTTTTTGAATTGGTTACCAACAGGTAAAAACTGGGAGAGGCTGGGCATAGTGGCTCACGCCTGTAATCCTAGCACTTTGGGAAGCCGAGGCAGGAAGACTGCTTGAGCCCAGGAGTTCAACAGCGGCCTGGACAACGTTGTGAGACCGGGTATGTACAAAAAATTAAAAAATTAGCCAGGCATGGCAGCGCACGCCTGTAGTTTCAGCTACTCAGGACGCTGAGGTGGGAGGATTGCTTGAGCCCAGGAGTTCAAGGCTGCAGTGAGCCATGATCGCCCACTGCCCTCCCGTCTGGGTGACAGAGTAAAGACCCTGTCTCAAAAACAAAAACTAAAACAAACTCTACAACTTGGGAGAACTCACGTGCCTTATTTTCTCCTTCTTCACATAAAATATGCCAAAAATGTGGCCATATCTCTATAGGATAACACAGCTAGAGCAAATTAGTAGCTGCCCCTTGAAATGGCATATACACTAACCAGTTTGCCACAGTCTCCACCATCCCCTACCGTCTCTCATCATCAGCCTGCTTTTCACTCTTTTATGTGACCTGCCTGGTCCCTAGAAGCATCAGAATTTGAGATTCAACTAGAATGCAAGCTCCACAAAGGCAGAGATTTGTGCTTGTTTTGTTCACTGACATATTCCCAGTACTGATCAGTGCCTGGCACACAGGGGGTACTCAATATTTGTTGGATGGATGAACATACTAGAGGTTTTGCAGGTCATAGGTCACTTTCTTGACGACTCATCTTTGCCACTGTAGCACAAAAGTGGCCACAATGTGCAAACAAATGGATGTGGCTGTGTTCCGATAAAACTCTACACAACAGGTGGGCAGCCTGGACCCCTAAACTGGTACCAAAAGTTTTATTTATTCTGTGCATGTATTTTCAAAATGTTATCAATATGTGGAAGTAAAAAATTAGAGTTCTTACTCATTTTCTGAGCTCTCCTAAGTCACCTTCAATGTGAAAGTATTTCCCTCTATGGGTTTTTCTTTTTCCATAACCCTTTATTCAGGGCAATAAAGAACAACACAGCTTGTCCATACATGGAAAAAGAGACAGGAAAATACAAAGATCATTTCAAGTCAAAGAATGTGGGATCAAATGATATCAAGAGATGACACAATGTTAGGATTAAGTGAAGGAAGCCAGCCAAGCTAAGAGGTACCACCCAGGTGCTTCTCCTAGTATGAGCCACCTACCTAAATACCTACCTACCTACATTCATTCATTCATTCATTTAGATAGGGTCTCACTCTGTCACTAGGCTGCAGTGCAGTGGCGTGATCACAGCTCACTATGGCCTCCACCTCCTGGGCTCAAGCAATCCTTCCACCTCAGCCTCCTATGTAGCTGGGACCACAGGCATGCGCTGCCATGCTTGGCTAATTATTTTTTTGTAGAGATGGGATTTCCCTATGTTCCCAGCCCAAGGTGGTCTCCAACTCCTGGGCTCAAGTGACTGCTTGCCTTAGCCTCCCAAAGTGCTGGGATTATAGGTGTGAACCACCATGCCTGGCCTTGGCCCACCTACATTAAAATTTCCTGAAGGCATTTGTTGAAAATACAGATTCCTGGGGCCCACCTTATAGCTACTGGAAAAGAATATTTTATAGCCAGGCGTGGTAGTGCATACGTGTAGTCCCAGCTACTAGAGAGGCAGAGATAGAAGCTGTGATTGTGACACTGCACTCCAGCCTGGGGAAACAGAGTGAGACACTGTCTCTCTAAAAAAAAAAGTATTTTGGAGGATGAGGACTAGGAATATGGATTTTTGAATAACCTTGCTGGGAAATCCTTATACACGCTGAAGTGTGAGAACCACTGATTTAGGCAGACACCAGTGAGTCTCTGAGCTAAAACTTGCCTTGCCTCTGGAATCTACAGAAACAGCAACAAACCTCCCTCTTCCTTCTGAGCCAGTGCTTCTCCAACTGGGCTGCAGACTCCAAGCACCTGGGACTCTTGAAAATATGTGGATGTCTGCGTCCATCCTCAGAGGTCCTCATATAAATGGTCTGGACGCAGCTGGGACTTTGTGGGTGTTTGTAAAGCTCCCTAGGTGATTTCAATGTGCAGCCAAGTATGAGAAGCACTGCTCCAAACCACTGGCTCCATTTAGAAGCCCCTGGAAGGCCTTAGAGAACAAGCCCCAGTTCTCAAAGCCACCTGCCTTTTTCCTCCTGGCAGAACGAGCTTTCCTTTTCAGGGGCTCTGGGTTCCCTATAGCAGCCACACCTCGTGTAGAGAGAGGCCTCCCCTGTGGTGACCCCAGAACCCTGGCATTAGGGATGCATGCAATGTTACCTCAGACCATCACACAGCAAACCACGCTAGGTGGCTGCATAACTTCTCACCTCCCATGGTGCACAGAATGAACCCAGCACAAAACACCTTTATTTCCTACACAAAAGTTGCCATCCCTCTAAAACTAGCTTTTTAAAAAAAAAAAAAAAATCATCTCCACATTCTTTTTTATTTTTTTTTTTAGAGACAGAATCATGCTCTGTCACCCAGGCTGGAGTGCAGTGGAGCAATCACAGCTCACTGCAGCCTCAACTTCCTGGGCTCAGGGGATCCTCCCACCTCTGCCTCCTGAGTAGCTGGGACCACAGGCATGCACCACCTCACCTGGCTAACTTTTAAATTTTTCATAGAGACGAGGTCTCACCATTTGCTCAGGCTGGTCTCAAACTCCCGGGCTCAAGCAATCCTTCTGCCCTGGCTTCCCAAAGTGCTGGGATTACAGATATGAGCTACTGTACTGGGCCTCACTTTCATATTTTAAGGACCCTTTAACTACAAAATTAGTTTTACTGAAAAAAGCGATTTGTCTACTGTTAAGCTAGTAGACAACTATTTTGAGAAATAACACTTGATCCTAGATTTATTTCCTGTCTTGATTTGCTTTCTTATAAATCAAAGGCACTAAAAGAGATAAATAATAACAGTGGTAACAGCTAGCATTTTCTGAGCACTTACTTTGTGCCAAGCACTATTCAAGGTCGTTTACTCTAATCCTGCCTGCAAGCTCTTAGAAAAGGAAAGACATTATACTTCCTATGAATCCTCTCATTTAGTCCTCTCCAGCAACCCTTGGAGGCAGGGTCTACGAAAGCCCGATTCTACAGGTAGAGAAACTGAGGCTCAAGTTCACACAACCCTGAAAGAGGAGACGCAGGCATTGAAGCCAGAAGCCCACCTCTGTACCCAATGCCTCTAGTGAAATCCCAGCAGAAACCAGGCACACGTCTTCCCACTGTGCATGCCAGTCTCTGTGGATGCTGGGGCCCTAGCGTGCATCCCTGGCACAGCAAGATGCTCTGACCCTCTTGTCAACGATGTCAACAACCATGAAACACCTGTCCCTGTATCTTCCATGCACATGTCCATGCATCTTCTTTTAGAGCAGAGTAATGACCATGTGCAGAAAAACGGAGCTCAGGACTCCACACTTCCACCAAGCAAGTCAGGGTTTCACTCCTTTTTTATAAAGTGAACGCTCATTAGCCCCAAATCTTAATAAAGACTCTTTGAGCACCTGTCCATGCAGGCTGCCTCAACAGTCCTGAGGAATATTATTCACAATAGACTTAAACGACAGCACCCTGGGAACACCATTCTGAAGTGGAGAGGAAGGACAGGGACTTTGGGAAGTGCTGAAAGCAGCTACTTTGTGTGAATGTTTGGTTTTGAATAGGTAAAACATTCCCATGGTTCAAAATTCAAAAAGGCTGCAGACGGTATCGAGTGCGGTTTCTCTCCTGGCCCATCCCATCCACCTCACTGCCCTGCGCACCCTCTGAGAGAAACCACTTCTATCGGTTTCTTGGGTATCCTTTTAATGTCTCCTTAGGGAGACACAAGTGAATATCAACATGTATTCTACATTTTCCTCCTTTTTCTTTTTCTTCTTTTTGAGACAGGGTCTTACTTTTGCTAAGGTGCAGTGGTACTATCATAGCTCACTGCAGTCTCAAACTTCTTGGGCTCAAGGAATCTGCCTGCCTCAGCCTCCTGAGTAGCTGGGACTACAGGCTCGTACCACCACACCTAGCTATTTTTTAAAAATCTTTTGTAGGGATGGGGTTTTGCTATGTTGCCCAGGATGGTCTTGAACTCCTGGACTCAAGTTATCCTCCCGCCTCAGCCTCCCAAAGTGCTGGGATTATGGGATTACAGGTGTGAGCCACCATGGCCGGCCCTTTCCTTCCCTTCTTTGCTTTGTTGTTTTGTTGTCGTTGTTGTTGTGGTTTGTTTTTCTGAGACAGAGTCTCACTTTATCGCCCAGAATGGAGTGCAGTGGCTTGATCTCAGTTCACTGCCTCTGCCTCCTGGGTTCAAGCAATTCCCCCACCTAAGCCTCCCGAGTAGCTGGGATTACAGGCGCATACCACCTCACGCAGCTAATTTTTGTATTTTTAGTAAAGACGGGTTTCACCATGTTGGCCAGGCTGGTCTCGAATTCCTAAGCTCAAAGTGATCTGCCCGCCTTGGTCTCCCAAAGTGCTGGGATTACAAGTGTGAGCCACCATGCCCAGCTTTTTCATTTCATAGAGCCACTAGTACTCCACTATATAGACACACTATAATTTATTTAGCCAGCTCCTATTGATGGCCACTTGAGTTGCTTCTTAGTTTGCTATTACAGGTGGGACAGATTCCCAGAGGTGAAACTGTTGGGTTAAATGTATATGCATTTAGGCCAGGTGCAGTGACTCATGCCTATAATCCCAGCACTTTGGGAGGCCAAGGTGGGAGGATGGCTTGACTCCAGGAGTTTGAGACCAGCCTGGGCCACACAGGGAGATCCCATTGCTAAAAAAAAAAAAAAAAAAAAAAATTCGCTGGGCATGGTGGCACACACCTGTGGTCCCAGTTACTTGGGAGACTGAGACAAGAGGATCCTTTGAGTCAAGGAGATCAAGGCTGCAGTGAGCTATGATCTCCCCATTGCACTGTGGCCTGGGCAATGAAGTGAGACCCTGTCTCAAAAAAAAAAAAAAAAAAAAGGTATATGCATTTGCATTCCCCCATAAGCAATGTATAAAGAGAAATAAAGTAGGTACTTTGACTGCAGAGAGCTAGTTGAGCCTCAGCTCTGCAATTCACTATAACGGTGACCCTGGGCAAGCTACTTTCCTTCTCCAAGCCTCAGGTTCCTCATCTATAAAATGGGGATAACAACCAGACCCATCTCATAGGGCTGTTACGCAGATTATGGGACTTAATATCTTTTTTTTTCTCCTGCCTCAGCTTCCCGAGTAGCTGGGACTACAGGCGCCCATCACCATGCCCGGCTAATTTTTGTATTTTTAGTAGAGACGAGGTTTCATCATATTGGCCAGGCTGGTCTTGAACTTCTGACCTTGTGATCCACCCACCTTGGCCTCCCAAAGTGCTGGGATTACAGGTGTGAGCCACTGCGCCTGGCTGGGACTTAATATCTATAAAGCACCTAAACAATCTGCCCAAGGTCATCATCTCTTGAAGGTTTACCACTGCTGTTCCCAACTCCCAGCCCAGCTATTTTCTGGGACGCAAAAAGGACGGCAGCATCTGCACTACAGCCCGGCGAGTCCAGGACGGGGCTGGGGAGCTGCTGGCAGGAGCTGGCAGAGTGGCTGCCCAGAGTTCTTGCAAGGTGAGTGAGCTGTCTGGGTCTGGCCAGGCTTGCAGGATAGAGCTAATCAGTGTCTCAGAGCTAATCTTGCTCAGGAAAGCTGACTCATACAAAAGAAACTTAGGAGAGGCTGGCGAGGGAACCAGAAGGCCAAGAGGTTAATTCACAGGAGGAATGAGACTGCCAGGGGAGCCAGACACAGCCACCAGCCTCTCCCCACCAATGAGGGCCTCACACTCCCTGAAGGTAAGCCATGTGCATGCACACGTCAAGGACCAGCAGTGTATGATTTGACATCTAACCTAGAACCTAAAGCCCTCCTCCATCCTGGGTCTCTCCTCATCATCTCCACCACCTCCCAGGGCCACGCCACCCCTGCCTCTCACCGCAAGTGCTGCCACAGGCTCCAGGCTCTACCCCCGCCCTACAGTCTAGTCTCAACACAGAGCCTGTTAAATCCCACGTGGGATCACCTCCCTCCTCTGCTCAACACCCTCTGGTGGCCCCTCCTGCCCTCACAGTCAGAGTCAAAGCCCAAGTCCTTCCAGTGGCCCCCAAGGCCACCACGATCTCTGACCACGTCAGCTTCTGCCCCTCTCCCGGGCTCATCTCATCGCCTGTCTCTTAGCCTCCTTGGTTCTCAGGCTAGCCTGGCATGCTCCCAATGCTCCCACCCCAGGATCTCTGCACAAGCTGTTCCTTGGCCTCTTCTGCCCCTGGCCTCTACCCCATAGACCCAGCGGGCTCACCTCTCACCTCTCACCGCCTTCAAGCACCTGCTCAGGTAACCTCTCAATGAGGCCTCCTCTGAGCACCTAACTTAAAATTGCACCCCTACCCCCTCACCTAATTCCCTCCATTCCTCTTCAGCCCCTCACCCCACTCTGTTTGGTTTTCTCCATAGCATGGATCATGGTCTAACATAAAATTGGGTTGACTTATTGTTTTGTAAATTCTCTTTTTTGGAAACATAAGCACCACAAAGGTAAGGATTTTTTTTCTTTTCTTTTTATTTTTTTTTATTTTGAGATGAAATCTCAGCTCTGTGGCACAGGCTAGAGTGCAGTGGCATGATCTCAGCTCACTGCAACTTCCACCTCCCGCGTTCAAGCGATTCTCCTGCCTCATCCTCCCGAGTAGCTGGGATTACAGGTGCCTGCCACCACGCCTGGCTAATTTTTATATTTTTAGTAGAGATGGGGTTTCACCATGTTAGCCAGTCTGGTCTCGAACTCCTGACCTGAAGTGATCCAACCGCCTCAGCCTCCCAAAGTGGTAGGATTACAGGTGTGAGCCACTGTGCCTAGCCAAGGCAAGGATTTTTATCCCTTCCATTTGCGGACACCTCCCTAGTGGCCTGCAGAGAGCCTGATACCACCTCTCCGGGCCATCTGAACCCATCAGGCCTCATCTGTCAGCTGGAACATCTCTTCTTTTTGCCCAGGTACCATCACTCCCCTTTCTTCTGCTAACTGTATCACTCTTTTAGATTTGAGGTGACCCAGGCCTGGATAATCAGTGCATTTCATCCCCCAGATAACACAACTGGCTCAGGGACTGACATATGATCCAAGCCAGGCCAGTGAGATGGGATTCTGAAACTTCTGTGGGAATGCTTGAAGAAAGCAGCTCTTTCCATGCCCTGGGACCACTAGCAGTAAAGCTAGCAGAAGCTGAGGACAGCTTGTGAAGTCGAGAATGCACCCAACCCAAGGGCAAGGTCTTTTTTTTCTCTTTTCTTTTTTTTTTTGGAGACGGAGTCTCGCCCTGTCACCCAGGCTGGAGTGCAGTGGCCCACTGCAATCTCCACCTCCTGGGTTCAAACAATTCTCCTGCCTCAGCCTCCCAAGTAGCTGGGACTACAGGTGCGCACCACAACATCCAGCTAATTTTTGTATTTTTAGTAGAGACGGGGTTTTGCCATGTTGGCCAGGCTGGTCTTGAACTTCTGACTGCAGATGATCCACCCACCTCGGCCTCCCAAAGTGTTGGGATTACAAGTGTGAGCCACCATGCCCGACCCAAGGGCAAGGTCTTAATGACATTGTTTGGGTTCCTGGATCTAGCTGCACCTGAAGCCAAACTACCCCTGGACTTTTCAGCATAAGCCAATAAATACCCACTTTTTCAAGGTTAGTTAGCTTTCTTGTCACTTGTTTTAGCTAGCACACTCAGGCCTCCGGTCTCTTGGACAGGACTGGGATGCACAGAAATGAATGAGTCTCTCAGATTGACAGTTTGCTTTCTGACACATTATATCTTTCAATGGGTTACAGATAAGATTTGCTGGGTTGGGAGCCCATTGGTCCCTGTAAGACACCGAATGTCTCTATTCTAATCTTCCACGTGTTCAACTCTCAGAAGGCGCCCTTATTTCCTAGTTCTGGTGGGGTGCCTCGCTGTGGGGCACATCATATACAGCTTAGAGGGTTGCATGGTTTGAGCAAACTGCTAATGGCATGATGTTCTGGCCTAACCAACCACTGCCAAGCAGCACAGGGGCCTCCTGCTCCTCCAGGTTATTCTCTTCAGTCTAAACCTTTCTACCTGGCTCCAAAAGGTCTCTCTACCTGTGAGGTGGTGTGTGGGACTAGGGGCAGCCACAGTGATGCAGGAAGGTATCCAGGTGGGAGAGGACTGTGGCTAGGATTAAAATTTTAACAGTGAGGCTGGGCACAGTGGCTCCTGCCTGTCATCCTAACACTTAGGGAGGCCGAGGCGGGCAGATCACTTGAGGTCAGGAGTTTGAGACCAGCCTAGCCAACATGATGAAATCCCATCTCTACTAAAAATACAAAAACTAGCTAGGCGTGGTGGTGCTTGCCTGTAATCCCAGCTACTGGTGAGGCTGAGGCAGGAGAATCACTTGAACCCCGGAGGCAGAGGTTGCAGTGAGCCGACATCATGCCACTGTACTCTAGCCTGAGGGACAGAGACTTTATCTCCAAAAAGAAAAAAAAAAAATTTTTAACAGTGAAGAAAGAAAAAAATTGACATGCTGGGGAGAGCTTTAGGAGGCTGAACTGAAGAATCTGGTGACTGGACATGGGCATGTGGGGGAAGATGCTCAGATTCCCATCTCAGGCAACTGGGTACATGCTAGTGCCATTCCTGGAGACAGAAACTCAGTGGAAAAAGGGAAAAGTCTGGGAACAGATGCCAAGTTCAGTTTCAGGTGCCTGTGAGACGGCAAGGGACCCATGCTGCTTAGTGCTCCCAGCCTGCCCTGCTTCACTCATTCACTTTACCAGTCTATCACAAGATTAGGAAAAACAGGCCAGGCACGGTGGCTCATGCCTGTAATTCCAGCACTTTGGGAGGCCAAGGCAGGAGGATCACTTGAGGCTAGGAGTTTGAGACCAGCCTGGGCAACACTGCGAGACTCTGTCTCTACCAAAAAAAAAAAAAACTTAGCTGGGCATGGTGGCATGAGCCTGTAGCCCCAGCTACTCAGGAGGCTGAGGCAGGAAGATGGCTTGAGCCCAGGAGTTCGAGGCTGCAGTGAGCTATGACTGCGCCACTGCCCTCCAGTCTGGATGACAGAGCAAGACCCTGACTCAAAAAAAAAAAGAAGAAAAAATAAAATTTTATAAATTTTAGAATGTTTCAAAAATAGCACCCTTATTAATGGGCGTGGGGGGGATGGTTTGATCTCTCTCATGACTTACTTAATAACTTAAACCACAGCAGAACCTAATTTACAGTAACTCTACCACCCAATTCTTGACAAAACGAACACATTTCCTAGATCTAAGGTGCATATGACAGGTACTTACCAAATGTATCAAGTATGTCGGTGATAAGGACAAATTTGCTTGGGTAGAACTGAATAACACTGGTGTCTGAAAGAAGCTTTGAACACTAAAAAAAGAGAAAAAAAAGAGAAAATTCACTCTGGCATGTCTGGTATGGGTAGGACACTCCAGATCTGAAAAATTAATGGTTTCTAGAAACAAGTTGAGATACTTACTATGTGCCAAGGCCTGTGCGAGGCACTGAGCATACAATGACAAGCTAAAGCACTGTGCTTTTGACAGAGAGAGCCAGACTCTGCTCACAACAGAATCTCTTTTTTTTTTCCCTTCCTTTTTTTTTTTTTTGTAGAGATGGGGTCTCGCTATGTTGCCCAGGTTGGCCTTAAACTCCCAACCTCAAGTGATCCTCCCACCTCAGCCTCCCAAAGTGCTGGGATTACAGGTGTGAGCCACCGCACCCGGCCCATAACACAGTCTCTTAAGGAAATACACTATCACCTTCTTCAGGAAAGCCTTATCCAAAAGGATCCTGCTTGTATACTGAACCAGGAAGCACTCAAAATCACTGACAGAAGTGAATGACATCTCTCTCATCACAGTCCTCATCTATGGCCCCCATCTTTGTTCAACTGCTTTGCAGACTGGCTTCTTCTGTTGATTTCAGGGTGATCAGCATCCTTAAACATTCTTTTCTAAGAAATGACCCTATAAGTAAATCCCCAAGGCTTCATAAACTCACACTGATTATTTATACTCAGTCCCAAATTCCCCCCTAAAAGGAACATAGCTTCAATGAATACATGTTACTCTGGAAATATGACCTTCAATGCTGAAAACATTTCAGCTTTGCGGGGAATTGCTGAATTCTACATTCTCATTCATGCCAAAGGGTCACAGCCATGTTCAGGACTCTTTATTTAATTTTTTTAAATTTTATTATTATTTTATTTGAGATAAGGTTTTGCTCTGTCGCTCAGGCTGGAGTGCATTGGTGCAATCATAGCTCACTGCAGCAATGAACTCCTGGGCTCAAGCACTCCTCCCGCCTCAGCCTCCCGAGTAGCTGGGACTACAGGTATGTACCACCATGGCTGGCTAATTTTTTTTCTTTAATTTTATGTAGAGGCAGGTTCTCACTATGTTGCTCAGGCTGGTCTTGAACTCCTGACCTCAAGCAGTCCTCCCACCTCAGCCTCCCAAAGTGCTGCAAATACAGGCATGAGCCACTGCACCCGGCCAACATGTTCAGAACTCTTTTTTTGAGTACTCATCTGCTATTTAGTGTTCAGGACTCTTAATGGAAGACCGCAGTCACGCAATGTGGCCCCAAACACCTTAGATTATCTTTTATCATCAGAAACAGAGAAGCTCTTTCTACTTTGAAGAACTAAATTTAACGCCATGCTCTGAAGTCTTTACAAATTCAAAAGTCAGCATAAGGAAATAAATAACTGCTACACTTCATCACCCCAGTGGTTGACCCTCAAGAAAAATGTCATTTAAAAATGTAAAAAAAGATGTTCAGACATTTAGAAAGGATTATTTAATATGCAATTCCAATATGCAGAGAATGGTGAGAACGTTCACCATGTCAAGAGATAGGTTGACATGTGTTTTCAGTTTGATGTTGTTACCCAACATCTAAATTGTTAGAGTCACCAAGTTTCTCCATAGCATTACAGGCCTAAAAGTAAACAACGTGTCTGATTTGTGAAACATCCTCTTACAGCCCAGATGTTATGGGGCGGGGGGGGGCGGGAATGTAAGCTGTAAAAACAATAGTGCTGACACCAAACGTGGCAATTGGATGTATGTGGAATTCCATTTCCTGACACCTCACTCTGCGATTTTCATATGCCCTTTGTGAGAGTTCCAACTTAAACAACTGCCCCATGAGATTTCAAGGCTGGAAAAAGCTAACAACTCCAAATCTTAGAGACTGTTTACAATACACAGTTCTCGGTTCCTAGGGATGTGACATCTCTGAGTTCTGCCCAGAGCTGGGCTTGCACAGTCTCTCAGAGATGAGTTACTGCCCACTGGTGAGGTGAGAGAGAGAATTTAAACAGAGGATTTCAAATTAAACACAGCTGGGGCTTCCCAAACATCTGTGCATTGATTTTCTCCCAAGCTGGTTTCATAGAACATATATTTTATAAAGGACAACAGGAACAAGATTATGTTTTTAATCCAAAGTTAAAGCTATAATGATCTTATAAATTGAAGTTACTTTTTAAATTACTGTTTTGAAGATGCCACAGTTTTTAAAGCTTTGGTGCCACTTCCTAAATTTGTCTGATAAGAATCAGGTAACCCAGGTATGTGTTAACAATACAAATCCCAGCTGGGCATGGTGGCTCACGCCTGTAATCCCAGCACTTTGGGAGGCTGAGGCAGGAAGATCGCCTGGGCCCAGGAGTTTGAGACCAGCCTGGGCAATGTAGTGAGACCCCAGTTTCTACAAAAAAATACAAAAATTATCCAGGCATGGTGGTGTGTGCCTGTAGCCCTAACTACTCAGGAAGCTGAGGTGGGAGACACTTGGGCCAGGGAAGCAGAGGTTGCAGTGAGCCGAGACTGCCCCACTGCACTCCAGTCTGGAAGACAGAGCAAGAATCTGTCTCAAAAACAAGGTTAAAAAAATTTGAATAGCCAGAACAAATGCATACATTCAAAGATGACCTGAGTAGGAAGGAAAGAAGTAGACCATTACTATCCAGAATACATCTTAAAAATTCCAAAACTCAGTACGAAAAACACAGATAACAAAATGGAAAAATGGGCAAAAGAAATCAGCAAAGGGCATTTTACAAAAAAGGAAACCCCAATGGCCTATAAATATGTGAAAAGATGCTCATTTTTATTAGTAATCGAGGAACTGCACATTAAAACCACAAGAAAATATGACTGGAAAAATTAAAATAGAAAATCTGCTCATACCAAATGGTGGTAGAATGTTGAATAGCACAGACTCTCACACGCCCACATGCTACTACAAGCGTATGTTGGCACAGCTACTACGGAAAATAACTTAGCATTATCTGGAAAAGCTGAAGAGGCACAGAGCAGTTCTACTCTTAGGTATAGGCTCTTATCTAGAGAAAAGCTTTACATGGGCACCAGCAGACGTGACCAAGCTTGCTCACAGCGACATCGTCCACGTAGTGAAAAAAGAAAAGAGCCAGATGCTCATCAACAGATGGCAAAATTTATGCATCAGAAGATGATTTCATACTCAATGCAGTCCCTGTCAGAATCCCAGAAGGTTTTTTTTATTTTGTAAAAATTGACAAGCTGATCCTAAAATTCATACAGAAATGCAAAGGGCCCATAACAGTGAAAAATAATTTAAAAAAAGAAGAAGAAGAAGAAAAAAGTTAAAAGACTTATACGACCCAGGCCAGGTGCGGTGGCTCATGCCTTAATCCTAGCACTTTTGGGGGGCAAGGTGGGTGGATCACCTGAGGTCAGGAGTTTGAAATTGGACCAGCCTGGCCAACATGGTGAAACCCCGTCTCTATTAAAAATACAAAAATCAGCCGGGCATGGTGGCAGACGCCTGTAATCCAAGCTACTCAGGAGGCTGAGGTGGGAGAATTGCTTGAATCTGGGAGGTGAAGGTTTCAGTGAGCCGAGCCAAGATGATGCCACTGCACTCCAGCCTGGACAAGAGCAAGACTCTGTCTCAAAAAATAAATAAATAAAGACTTATATTACCCAGTTTCAAACTTGCTATAATGCCATAGTAATCAAAACAATATGGAACTGGCCAGGCGCAGTGGCTCATGCCTTTAATCCCAGCACTTTGGGAGGCTGAGGTGGGTGAATCACTTGAGGTCAGGAGTTTGAGACCACCCTGGCCAACATGGTGAAACCCCACCTCTACTAAAAATACAAAAATTAGCTAGGTGTGGTGGCACACACCTATAATCCCAGCTCCTGGGGAGGCTAAGGCATGAAAATCGCTTGAACCTGGGAGGCAGAGGTTGCAGTGAGCAGAGATCACGCCACTGCACTCCAGCCTCGGTGACAGAGCAAGACTGTCTCAAAAAAAAAAAAAAAAAAAAAAGACAATGTGGAACTGGCGTAAGGATTGACTTATGGATCAACAGAATGACAGTGAGAGTCCAGAAATAAACCCTTACATTTATGGTCGATTGATTTTTGTTTTTTTGTTTTTTAAGTAGTCTGAATTTGCCACCAGTGGTCAATTTTTTTTTTTTTTTGAGACGAAGTTTCACTCTTGTTGCCCAGGCTGGAGTGCAATGGCACAATCTTGGCTCACCGCAACCTCCGCCTCCCAGGTTCAAGTGATTCTCCTGCCTCAACCTCCCAAGTAGCTGGGATTTCAGGCATGCACCACCACACTCAGCTAATTCTGTATTTTCAGTAGAGATGGGGTTTCTCCATGTTGGTCAGGCTGGTCTTGAACTCCCGACCTCAGGTGATCCGCCCACCTCAGCCGCCCAAAGTGCTAGGATTACAAGCATGAGCCACCACGCCCAGCCTTGGTCAATTGATTTTTAACAAAAGTGCCAAGGTCTCAGTAGAGAAAAAGATAATTAATATGGTTTGGCTCTGTGTTCCCACCCAAATCTCATGTTGAATTGTAATCCCCAGTGTTGGAGGAAAGGCCTGGTGGGAGGTAACTGAACCATAGGGCAGACTTTCCGCTTGCTGTTCCTGTGAGACAGTTCTGGTTGTTTGAAAACCTGTGTCACCTCCCTGTTTGCGCTCTCCCTCTCTCTCTCTCTCTCTCCTGCTCTGCTATGGAAAGATGTATCTGCTTCCCCTTTGCCTTCCACCACGATTTTAAGTTTCCTGAGGCCTCCACAGCCATGCTTCCTATACAGCCTGCAGAACTGTGAGTCAATTAAACCTCTTTTCTTCATAAATTACCCAGTCTCAGGTAGTTCTTTATAACAATGCAAGAATGGACTACTACAATAGTCTTCTCAACAAATGCTGCTGAGACAACTGTAGCTCCACATGCAAAAAAAAATTATTTAGATCCTTACCTTATACCATATATAAAAAGTAATTCAAAATGAACCACTGACCTAAAGGTAAGTGCTACAGTTATAAAACTTCTAGAAGAAAACAAAAAAATCTTCATAACCTTGAGCTAGGCAAAGAGTTCTTAGATACAACTATAAAAGCATAAGCTAAAAAGAGAAAATCGAGAATGCAGCTGAAAGTAAAAACTTCTGACTGGGCACAGTGACTCATGCCTGTAATCCCAGCACTTTAAGAGGCCAAGGCAGGTAGATCACTTGAGGTCAGGAGTTCGAGACCAGCCTGGCTAACATGGCAAAACCCCATCCCTACTAAAAATACAAAAATTAGCTGGGCGTGGTAGCGGGTGCCCGTAATCCCAGCTACTCAGGAGGCTGAGGCACGAGAATCGCTTGAACTCAGGAAGCGGAGGTTGCAGTGAGCTGAGATCACGCCACTGCACTCCAGCCTGGGCAACGAGAGCAAAACTCTGTCTCAAAAAAATAAATAGGGGGTGGAGCCAAGATGGCCGAATAGGAACAGCTCCGGTCTCCAGCTCCCAGCCCCAGCGACACAGAAGACGGGTGATTTCTGCATTTCTGCTTGAGGTACCGGTTTCATCTCACTAGGGAGTGCCTAACAGTGGGTGCAGGACAGACGGTGAAGTGCACTGTGCGCGAGCCGAAGCAGGGCGAGGCATTGCCTCACTCGGGAAGCGCAAGGGGTCAGGGAGTTCCCTTTCCTAGTCAAAGAAAGGGGAAACAGACGGCACCTGGAATATCGGGTCAGTCCCATCCTAATACTGCGCTTTTCCAACGGGCCTGGAAAACGGCACACTAGGAGATTGTGTCCCGCACCTGGCTCGGAGGGTCCTATGCCCACGGAGTCTCGCTGATTGCTAGCACGGCAGTCTGAGATCAAGCTGCAAGGCGGCAGCGAGGCTGGGGGAGGGGCGCCCGCCATTGCCCAGGCTTGCTTAGGTAAACAAAGCAGCCAGGAAGCTCGAACTGGGTGGAGCCCACCACAGCTCAAGGAGGCCTGCCTGCCTCTGTAGGCTCCACCTGTGGGGGCAGGGCACAGACAAACAAAAACTCAGCAAGAACCTCCACAGACTTAAATGTCCCTGTCTGACTGACAGCTTTGAAGAGAGTAGTGGTTCTCCCAGCACGCAGCTGGAGATCTGAGAACGGACAGACTGCCTCCTAAAGTGGGTCCCTCACCCCTGAGCAGCCTAACTGGGAGGCACCCCCCCAGTAGGGACAGACTGACACCTCATTCAACCGGGTACTCCTCTGAGACAAAACTTTCAGAGGAACTATCAGACAGCTGAATTTGTGGTCTCACGAAAATCCGCTGTTCTGCAGCCACCACTGCTGACACCCAGCAAAACAGGGTCTGGAGTGGACCTCTAGTAAACTCCAACAGACCTGCAGCACCGCTGCTGACACCCAGCCAAACAGGGTCTGGAGTGGACCTCTAGTAAACTCCAACAGACCTGCAGCTGAGGGCCCTGTCTGGTAGAAGGAAAACTAACAAACAGAAAGGACATCCACACCAAAAACCCATCTGTACATCACCATCATCAAAGACAAAAAGTAGATAAAATCACAAAGATGGGGGAAAAAAGAGCAAAAAAACTGGAAACTCTAAAAAACAGAGCACCTCTCCTCCTCCAAAGGAACGCAGTTCCTCACCAGCAACGGAACAAAGCTGGATGGAGGATGACTTTGATGAGTTGAGAGAAGAAGGCTTCAGACGATCAAACTACTCTGAGCTACGAGAGGAAATTCAAAACAATAGCAAAGAAGTTAAAAACTTTGAAAAAATATTAGAAGAATGGATAACTAGAATAACCAATGGAGAGAAGGGCTTAAAGGAGCTGATGGAGCTGAAAGCCAAGTTTCGAGAACTACGCGAAGATTGCAGAAGCCTCAGTAGCAGATGCGATCAACTGGAAGAAAGGGTATCGCTGATGGAAGATGAAATGAATGAAATGAAGAGAGAAGGGAAGTTTAGAGAAAAAAGAATAAAAAGAAATGAACAAAGCCTCCAAGAAATTTGGGACTATGTGAAAAGACCAAACCTACGTCTGATTGGTGTACCTGAAAATGATGGGGAGAATGGAACCAAGTTGGAAAACACTCTGCAAGATATTATCCAGGAGAACTTCCCCAATCTAGCAAGGCAGGCCAGCATTCAGATTCAGGAAATACAGAGAACGCCACAAAGATACTCCTCGAGAAGGGCAACTCCAAGACACATAATTGTCAGATTCACCAAAGTTGAAATGAAGGAAAAAATGTTAAGGGCAGCCAGAGAGAAAGGTCGGGTTACCCACAAAGGGAAGCCCATCAGACTAACAGCTGATCTCTCAGCAGAAACTCTACAAGCCAGAAGAGAGTGGGAGCCGATATTCAACATTCTTAAAGAAAAGAATTTTCAACCCAGAATTTCCTATCCCGCCAAACTAAGCTTCATAAGTGAAGGAGAAATAAAATACTTTACAGACAAGCAAACGCTGAGTGATTTTGTCACCACCAGGCCTGCCCTAAAAGAGCTCCTGAAGGAAGCACTAAACATGGAAAGGAACAACCGGTACCAGCCACTGCAAAAACATGCCAAATTGTAAAGACCATCGAGGCTAGGAAGAAACTATAGCAACTAACGAGCAAAATAACCAACTAACATCATAATGACAGGATCAGATCCACACATAACAATATTAACGTTAAATGTAAATGGGCTAAATGCTCCAATCAAAAGACACAGACTGGCAAACTGGATAAGGAGTCAGGACCCATCAGTGTGCTGTATTCAGGAAACCCATCTCACGTGCAGAGACACACATAGACTCAAAATAAAGGGATGGAGGAAGATCTATCAAGCAACTGGAAAACAAAAAAAGGCAGGGGTTGCAATCCTAGTCTCTGATAAAATAGACTTTAAACCAACAAAGATCAAAAGAGACAAAGAAGGCCGTTACGTAATGGTAAAGGGATCAATTCAACAAGAAGAGCTAACTATCCTAAATATATATGCACCCAACACAGGAGCACCCAGATTCATAAAGCAAGTCCTCAGTGACCTACAAAGGGACTTAAACTCCCACACAATAATAATGGGAGATTTTAACACCCCACTGTCAGCATTAGACAGATCAACGAGACAGAAAGTTAACAAGGATATCCAGGAATTGAACTCAGCTCTACATAAAG
>NW_026652281.1:71683762-71833513 GCF_009828535.3 Hylobates moloch | reverse complement strand
CTCATAGGTGGGAATTGAACAATGAGAACTCATGGACACAGGAAGGGGAACATCACACTCCGGGGACTGTTGTGGGGTGGGGGGAGGGGGGAGGGACAGCATTAGGAGATACATCTAATGTTAAATGACGAGTTAATGGGTGCAGGAAATCAACATGGCACATGGATACATATGTAACAAACCTGCACATTGTGCACATGTACCCTAAAACCCTGAAGTATAATAAAAAAAAATAATAATAAATAAATAAATACATACATACATACATACATACATACATACATACATACTTCCGCACTTCAGAGACACAATTATGAAAACAAAAAGACAAGCCACAGACTAGGAGATCCTATACTTGACAAAGAAATAGTGTCAAAAATATATAAAGAATTATTACAACTGGCCAGGTGCATTGGCTCATGCCTGTAATCCTAGCACTTTGGGAGGCCAAGATGAAAGGATCAGTTGAGCACAGGAGTTTGAGACCAGACTGCACAACAAAGTAAAACCCTCCGTTTCTACAAAAAATTTAAAAATTAGCCGGGTGTGGCAGCACATATCTATAGGCCTAGCTACTGGGGAGGCTGAGATGGGAGGATCACTTGAACCCGGGAGGTGAAGGCTATAGTGAGCTGTGATGGCACCACTGCACTCCATCTGGAGTCACACAGCAAGACCCTGTCTCCCAAAGAAAAAAAAATTGTTATAACTCAACCAAATAACACAATTTTTAAATGGGCAGGCCCTGAATAGACATTTCACCATAGATATACAAATGGCCAATAAGCACGTACAAAGATGCTCAACATCACTGTTAGGGATATACAAATTAAAACCACAATGAGGTACCACTTCAAACCCACTAGGATGGTAGGTAGGAGGGTTATAACAAAAGTGATAGGCCAGGTGTGATGGCTCAGACCTATAATCCCAGCACTTTGGGAGGCTGAGATGGGAAGATCACTTGAAGCCAGGAGTTCAAGACCAGACTGAGCAACACAGCATGGCCCTGTCTCTATAAAAAATTTTTTTAAAAATAAACTGGGCATGGTTGTGGCCAATTGTAGTCCCAGCTACTCAGGAGGCTGAGGTGGAAGGATCTCTTGAGGCCAGAGTTTGAGGCTGCAGTGAGCTATGATCATACCACTGCACTCCAGCCTGGGTGACAGAGTGAGACCCTGTCTGAAAAAAAAAAAAAAGATGGACAATGCCAAGTGTCAGAGAAGATGTGGAGGAATCAGAACCCTCATGTAAATGGTACAGCCATTTGGAAAATAGTTTGGCAGTTTCTCAACAAGTTAATCCTAACTTACCATATGACCCAGCAATTCCATTCCTAAAATTTTACCTAAGGGTAATAAAAACGTAAGTCCATGCAAATAATTGTATGCAAATGTGCAGAACAGCATTATTCATAACAGCCAGAGAGTGGGAACAACCCAAATGCCCATCAACTTGTTAAGATAACTACACATTAGAATACAATTCAGCAGTAAAAAAGAACAAAGTACCCACACGTAATATGATGTGGATGAACCTCAAACATATTATGCCGAAGAAAATAATCCAATTAAAAAGTGGACAAAAGAGCTGAAGAGACATTTCTCAAAAGATGATACACAAATTAGCCAACAAGTATGTGAAAACATGCTCAGCATCACTCATCATCAGGGGAATCGTCAAATGAAAACCACATGAAAATGGCTACTATCAAAAAGACAAAAATAGGCTGGGCATGGTGGTATGTGCCTACAGTCTCAGCTACTTGGGAGGCTGAGGTGGGAGGATCACTTGAGTCTGGGATTTCTAGGCTGTAATGCAGTATGATCACGCCTGTGAATAGCCACTGCACTCCAGCCTGGGCAACCTCATCTCTTAAGAAAAAAAACAAAGAAAAAAAATGCTGATAAGAATACAGAGAAAAGGAAATTCTTTTTTTTTTTTTTTTTGAGACAGAGTTTTGCTCGTTACCCATGTTGGAGTGCAATGGTGCAATCTTGGCTCACTGCAACCTCCGCCTCCTGGGTTCAAGCGATTCTCCTGCCTCAGCTTCCCAAGTAGCTGGGATTAACAGGCACCTGCCACCATGCCCAGCTAATTTTTGTATTTTTAGTAGAGATGGGGTTTCACCACACTGGCCAGGCTGGTCTCAAACTCCTGACCTCAGGTGATCCACCCGCCTCAGCCTCCCAAAGTGCTGGGATTACAGGCGTGAGCCACCACACCCAGCCGAAAAGGGAACTCTTATACACTGTGGGTGGAAATGCAAATTAGTGTAACAATTCTAGAAAACAGTATGGAAATTTCTCAAAAAACTAAAAATAGAACTACCATATGATGTAGTAATCCCACAACTAGGTTATCATCTAAAGAAAAGAAAATCAGTATATCAAAGAAATACCAGCAGTACCATGTTTATTGCAGCACTATTCACAATAGCTAAGATATGAAATCAATCTAAATGTACACAAATGGATGAATGGATAAAGAAAACATGGTACACACAGGAATATTATTTGGCCATAAAAAAATGAAACTCTGTAATTCATAGCAACACAAATGAGCCTGGAAGCCATCATGTTAAGTGAAATAGGCACAGAAAGATAAATACTGCATGTCCTCACTCATATGTGGGAGCTATGAAAGTTGAGCTCATAGAAGTAGAGAGTAGAACAGCGACAACTAGAGGCTGGGAAGGGTAGGGGCAAGGGGAGAACAAAGAGGTTGGTTAATAGGTAAAAAATTACAGCTACATATGAGGAATAAGTTCTAGTGTTCAACAGCACCTAGGGTGACCACAGTTCAAAATTTATTGTGTATTTTCTTTTCTTTCTTTTTTTTTTTTTTTGAGACAATCTCACTCTGTCACCCAGGCTGGAGTGCTGTGGTGCGATCTCAGCTCACTGCAACCTCCACCTCCCATGTTCAAGCAATTCTCGTGCCTCGGCCTCCCAAGTAACTGGGATTACAGGGGTGTGCCACCAGGCCCAGCTTACTGTGTATTTTCAAATAGCTAGAGGAGAAGATTTTGAATGTTCCCAACACAAAGAAATCAGAGACGTGTGAGGTGATGAATATGCTAATTACTTGGACTTGATCATTGCACACGGAATACATATATCAAACTATCACTCTGTACCCCATAAATATGTAGAATTATTATGTATCAATTAAAAAGGCACATTATACTATGTGAGAGAAGCCAGATCCAAAAGATTATCTACTGAATAATCCCATGTATATGAAATGTCCAGGAAAGGCAGATTTATAGAGGCAGAAAACAGACTTGTGGTTTTCTGGGGTTGGGTATGGCAGTGGGGTTTGATTACAAACAGGCTTGGGGGAATCTGGGGAGGTATAAAAATGTTTTAAAACTAGATTGCATGTTAGTTGCACAACTCTATAAATTTAGTAAAAAAAATCACTGAATTACACACTTATAATGGGTGGACTTTATGATACGTAAAATATGCCTTAGTAAAGCAGCCACCGGGTACCCCCCCAACACACACAAAAAAATTTCACCATATAGCAAATTAGCCTGGCTAATATTTGTATTTTTAGTAGAGATGGGTTTCATCACGTTGGCCAGGCTGGTCTCAAACTCCTGCGCTCAGGTGATCCACCCGCCTCAGCCTCCCAACATGCTGGGATTACAGATGTGAGCCACTGTGCCCAGCCTTGACTTTGTCTTTTGGATAAAGAAGGCAGTCCTTAATGTATTGTTGAATCGTTACTATTAGCCAGATGTGGAGCTGATGAAACACACTTATGATTATTTTGTTTGTGAAGACATGAATCAAATCTCTCCCAGATGTAAACCTCTTAGAAGACACGGTTCGAAACTATAATAATCTATGGAGAGAAGCTGCCAATGCAAATATTGTGAAGAAGCACTTGTTAGTTCAGATAGTTTCTCACTCAGGACACTCAGCAAGCAACTCTCTCCATGGGCTTCCAGGATGAGAGGCCTGGCCTTCGGGACTATTTACTCTGTAAACTAACAACAGTGATTGAAGAGAAACAGGCGTGGGTTTGCCTCCCATCATGAAAGACCAAAGAAATCACCCCTACTATAGAAGGAGTCATCTTAAAAGACTTCGAGTGTCCAGTGTGAAGACTCCCTGACTCTCCTGTCTTTCAAAAGAACAGGTGAGAAAACAAATGTCACATTATCATAACATGGAATGAGAATGGGATCTGTCCTTTTGAACTAAAATGGCAGTTCAGAAATCCTTTGTTGACTCTGCTTTGAAAATGATAATTTAATGAATTATTCCTTTCCAAATGTGCTTCTGAGCACATTTTGCTGAGATAGCAGGATCTTTAGGACCAAGAAATATAAGCTGTTTTCCCCATAGTACTTGTTCTTGTGGTTCATGAATTGTCACTGGCTTAACAAATTCGTCAACAAAGAAGATTCAATGTATGTACCTCTCCCAATGCTGTAAACTTCTTCTCCTTGTCACATAAGCATGCATAATATGTCTGAAATATTCATTTATTAGGGACATACGTCATTAATTCCAAAGATACCAAGCCAATGCAGTCAAGGAATCCCGAAAGAAAGTTGCTCAATCTTTAGTGTGTACAAATCATAAATATGTCAGGGGTTGCACCATGGTTAATGTACTGCACGACACATGGGGTATCATCAATTCTGTAACCTAGGGTGAAGAGTGCTTCCTGGAGTTGTGCAGTGTACAACCTGTGCAGCTGCACATGGTAACCCTGGGATTAGCCATCTCATAAAAACACGGATTCATAATCATGGCTTTTCACAGGAAGTATATGAAAACGAAAGGGATGAAAAAACAAGGGTAAGACGCTGCAGGCAGGCCCCTGAAAACTCTAAGTCTCACAGTGGAATTTTACATAGGAAATTCTGGGTGGGGGCGGGGGGATCACTAAATCTAACCTGGATGACTATTTTTAGAGCCTTCACTTTCTGGTCTGAGGCCCAGGCATCCTTCAGCGATTGGTTGAGCTCCTCTATGCGGTTCACGTAATCCTGCTGAGTCAAGTTCAACAGCTCCTTTTGGGAACCCTGTGGGGAGAAGGCAGAAGGTGAAGGCATAGCAGGAAAAATATTGCTCAACTACACCCTTATAAAGAATACTAGGTATTGGCTGAGTTTTGGTCTCTAAATTTTCCTCATATCCCCGCCAGGATTGACAGCTTTGCCTTGCAATTTGCAATCAAAGAGGTTCTTTTGAGTTTTCTGACAAAGACGGACAGAGTGCTGTGGGTTGAAAGGCTGGCCTTGGAAGTAAGTCAGACCTAAGCCACCTCCTACCTCAGTCACCAAGTAGCTGTGTGACCCTGGGTCACTACTTTCCTCTCACAGCTTCATCTGTGAATTGAGGTAACAAGACTTACCTCATTCAACCAACTGTGGGCCTCCTGTGTGCAGGACATAGGACTAAATGCTCGAGATACAAAGACATTTTTGCTCAAGATTCCCAAGCAATAAGACATGACAGGGTATTTCAGCACTAATGGAGCTTAAGATACTGAAGACAGTTGGATATTAACTCAAACTGAGATAAATGCTCAGGAGAAAACACAATTCTATGGGGACACATATCATAGTTCACTGGATCTGAGGTGCCCATTGGAAATAGCACAACTGTTTCATGGGCTACTAAGGAAGAAAAATATGCTGATCACTGACAGGAACCAACTGAGGAACATATACCCCAATTTCAGAGATATTCAAATGTGAGATAAATGGTACATCTCAGACTGGAAGAAATATGGTAACAAAGAAATAGACTGTAAACTGTGATGGGGGATCAGGAATGGCTTCCTGGAGGAGTGATACTTGAGACAAACTCTCAGGGGAGTACAAGTACTGCAGAGTGTGGGGGTGTTAATTAGACCAAGGAGAGAGTAATCAGTACAGAAAGACAACCATAGCAAAACCCTTGGCAGCTGAGCAAGGGATTGTCATGGGGATGAAATAACCATGTAGGTAAAGACTTGGCACAGTCCCTGACACACAGAAGATGCTCCTTAACCCTGGGCTATTGTTAAGAGGCTCTTCACACAACTCACAGGAGTGAAGGTCATGCGAACACACATGATGAGACCTGGAACCAACGTTTATATGTATATTTCCTACAATCCAAAGTGGAAAACTCTTTATTAAAGAAGTAAGAGTAGGCCAGGCATGGTGGCTCACCTCTATAATCTCAGCACATTGGGAGGCCGAGGCGGGTGGATCATTTGAGGTCAGGAGTTTGAGATCAGCCTGGCCAACATGGTGAAACCCTGTCTCACCTAAAAATACAAAAATCAGCTGGGCATGGTGGCACGTGCCTATAATCCCAGTTACTCGGGAGGCTGAGGCAGGAGAATTGCTTTAACCTAGGAGGCAGAGGTTGTAGTGAGCTGAGATTGCACCACTGCACTCTAGCTTGGGCAACAGAGTGACCTGCAACCTCCATCTCTTGGGTTCAAGCAATTCTCCTACTACAGCCTCCCGAGTAGCTGGGATTACAGGCACCCGCCACCACACCCAGCTAATTTTTGTATTTTTAGTAGAGACGGGGTTTCACCACGTTGGCCAGGCTGGTCTCGAACTCCTGACCTCAGGAGATCCACCTGCCTCGGTCTCCTAAAGTGCTGGGATTACAGGCATGAGCCACCGCACCCGGCCAAGATTTTTTTTCAAGAAATTCTGTATTTGTTGGTTACATTTACCAATATTTAAGTGTTGGCAAAAGACTCACTTTTTTTTCAAAGTACATGTAGGCCAATTAAAAGATTCCTGTGGGCCATATCCAGCCAGCCGGAACAGCGTCTGTTGCAAAGCAAGGTCTTTGTACTCCATAAGGTTGCTTCTCAGGGAGGTGACTGAAGTTGGGTTTTTTTTTTTTAGACAAAGTCTTACTCTTTCGCCCAGGCTGGAGTGCAGTGGCGCGATCTCAGCTCACTGCAACCTCCACCTCCCAGTTTTAAGCAATTCTTCTGCCTCAGCCTCCCGAGTAGCTGGGATTACAGGCAGCCACCACCACGCCTGGCTAATTTTTGTATTTTTAGTAGAGTCAGGGTTTCACCATGTTGGTCAGGCTGGTCTTGAACTCCTGACCTCAGGTGATCCTCCCGCCTTGGCCTCCCAAAGTGTTGGAATTACAGGCGTGAGCCATTGTGCCCGGCCTTGCAGTTGGTTTTTACCATTAGACACTGTCGCCAGGCGACCCAGCCTTGCTCAGGCATCACAATGAGAAAACAGGCCTCTAGAAAAGCAGCCCCAGTCAGGCTTCTGTGAGCTCAGCCAACTGCACACTGGCACCCTTCCCTGGATGGAGTCATTGCCTCAGGAGGACCAAGCACAATACGCAGCCCGGGAATTAATCAAAGAGCAGCCACTGAGGTTGATCTCACTTGGCAGGAGGAAGGAAAAGCTCTCCCACTCCCTGCACCCACAAATGACTTGCTCACCTCCTCAAAGTCATCCAGCTCCTCCAGCCGGGTCCGAACCTTCTCTGACATTGCCAATGTGGCAGTCCCGGCTTTGCCTAAACAGAATGAATTTACGTCACACAGGTGGCTTTTCTCATGCACCAATACCCTCAGCGGAGGCATCTTTCACTCTAAACTTCATCGTGAATAAAGACACAAGGGAATGATTCCATTATAGAAAACTATCCCAGATTTTCAAAGCAACTTCCTTATGTAACCAGAATTCCATTGAAACATTTCCCACATAGAAGCTGCCCCTGGGAGCCCAGTGGGCCAGCCTCAAAGAGGTTAACCACTGCATTTGAGATTTACAAACTTTGCTCTGTATCATCTGTTTATTCCTAAAGAAAGGCAGTCCAGATAAGGATGCCAAAAATCCGTCATTTAATTGTTTTCTATGAACAAAAGGCCCTCTTAGGCTCTTACTCACAGTGTAGAATTGTGCTCTTCTGCTAACAAAACAACCATTTCACTGTCTACCCAGGGTGGAAACACTAGGGCTTCAAAGCCCTCTCTTCGAGCAAACAGGACTAGCTGTGCCTCCTTCCAGCATCTGTCAGCACAATTTCGCCATCAGCAGGGACTGGTGGAGGGATGAAGGAAAGGCCCCCAGGCCACAGGCCAGCCATCAGGCAGGGCGATGCATCCAGCTGACTGCTGCCCTCTGCGGCCGTCTATTTCAGAATCCTTCCCCCACCTTAAGGGGGCCTCTGCTCTAGTCCTTTTTTTTTTTTTTTTTTTGAGAAGGGGTCTTACTCTGTCGCCCAGGCTGGAGTGCGGTGGTGCGATCTCGACTCACTGTAACCTCCATCTCAAAAGAAAAAAAAAAAAAAAAAAAAGCTGTAACCTCCATCTCAAAAGAAAAAAAAAAAAAAAAAAGAAAGAGAAAAAAAAAGAAATGTGGACTTAGGGTCGAGCTGCAGAACTCTTTTTGTAAGCCTGACAAATGTTTTAGGTTTTGAGAGTCACAAAGTGTCTGCTCCAACTACTCAACTCTACTGTTGTAGCACAAGAGCAGGCATAGATAATACGAAAACAAATTGATAGGGCTCTGTTCCTATAAAGCTGTTCTTAAAAAACAGACAGTGGACCAGACTTGGCCTGCAGCATGCAGTTTACCAACCCCTGATCTGGGGATACCCCTAGTAGTGGAATGCTGGATCAAAGGGTTGGCTCATTGTGTTAATCCCTTTGAGCTGCTATAACAAAATGCTACAAAGTGGGTGGCTTATAAATAAGAGCAATGTATTTCTTGCAGTCCTAAAGGCTGGGAAGTCCAAGATCAAGGTCCCAGCAGATTAGGTCCCAGCAGATTAGGTCCCAGTGCCTGATGAGGGCCTGCTTTCCGGTTTGGTTCATAGATGATGCCCTCCTGCTGTGTTTTCACTTGGTGGAAGAGGTGAGGGGAGTGCCCTTGGACCTCTTTTATAGGGCACTAATCCCATTCATGAGGGTTCCACCCTCATGACCTAATCACCTCTGAAAGGGACCCATCTCCTAATCCCATCATCTTGGGGTTAGGATTTCAACATATGAATCGGGGCAGGGGAGTGGGGTTAGGCACAATCAGACCACAGCACCTGTCTTCAAATAAAATAAAAAATGCAAAAGTGTTCTACAAGGTGGTTGTGCCATTTTACATTCCCACCAGCAGCATATGAGAGTTCCTATTGCTCTATATTCATACCAAGTCTCATGTTGAAATGTGATCCCCATTGTTGGAGGTGGGGCCTGGCAGGAGGTGTCTGGGTTGTAAGGGAAGATCCATCATGAATGGCTTGGTGCCATCCTTGCAGTAATGAGTGAGTTCTTATTCTTAGTTCCCATGAGAACTGGCTGTTGAAAAAAGCCTGGCATCTTCTCCTTCTCTCTCCTCCCTTCTCTTGCCATGCAATCTCTGCACACACCTGCTCTCATTTGCTTTCACCATAAGTGGAAGCAGCCTGAGGCCCTCACCAACAGCAGATGCTGCACCATGCTTCTTATATAGCCTGTGGAACCATAAGCCAAGTAAACCTCTCTTCCTTATAAATTAGCCAGCCTCTAGTATTCCTTTATAGTACCACTAAACAAACTAAGACACTTGGTATCATCACTCTATTTGATCTTTACAAACTGGTGGGTACGTGCTGGTATGATTTACCTTTTATGGTCTGGGATCAAACTTCTGTCCATAACAAGCTGGGTGTGGTAGCTCACACCTGTAATCCCAGCACTTTGGGAGGCCGAGGCGGGCAGACCACTTGAGGTCAAGAGTTTGAGACCAGCCTGGCCAAAGTGGTGAAACCGTCTCTACTTAAAATACAAATATTAGCTGGGCTTGGTGGTGCACACCTATAGTCCCAGTAACTCAGAAGGCTGAGGTGGGAGAATTGCTTGAACCCAGGAGGCGGAGGTTGCACTGCATTATGGGTGACAGAGCAAAATTCCATCTCAAAAAAAAAATTCTGTGCATAACAAAGCTGTTCCCACTCTCTTGATTTCTAACGTGCTGTCTCATCCAGCAGAGCCATGGGGAGAGTGGCAGCTGCCATATCAGAGACCTGCAATGAACTATGATTGTGCTCATCTGCACCCAGCAGCACATGATCCATCAGTTGCTCCAGAATCACCTTGGAGCATCAAAATAGGAATTCTGGGGTCCCATCCTGCAAAATTAATTGAGCAAGTGGGGGCCAGGCATCTACATTCATACAAAAGTTCCTCAGGAAATCCTGCTACACGGCAGTTTGAGACACCCTGGTCCAGAGCTTCTGACTGTGTGTCTTAGGAGAGGAGGCTGAGAACTGCATTCAGGGACCAGTGGCCTATAAGACTAAGCATGTGACCCCCTCACCAGCATATCTTATTGCACAAGGACTTAAGGCAAGGGAAAGGCTCTCTAAACCCGTTAGTGAGGGAGGCACAATGAGGGGGAGACTACTTCCTCTGTAATTCTTAAACAGTAAGCTTATGTTTTACTCCTAGTAACCTCTTTGGTATTTTTTTTTTTTTTTTTTTTTTTTGAGACAGAGACTTGCTCTGTCACCCAGAATGGAATGCAATGGAGAGATCTTGGCTCACTGCAACCTCCACCTCCCAGGTTCAAGCAATTCTTCTGCCTCAGCCTCCCAAGTAGCTGGGATCATAGGCGTCTGTCACCACGCCTGGCTAATTTTTTTTTTTTTTTAGTAGAATCGGAGTTTCACCATGTTGGCCAGGCTGGTCTCCAACTCCTGACCTCAAGTGATCTGCCCGCCTTGGCCTCCCAAACTGCTGGGATTATAGGTGTGAGCCACTGCACCAGGCCATATATATATATTTTTTTTAATACGGAATTTCACTCTTGTTGCCCAGGCTGGAGTGCAATCTCGGCTCACTGCAACTTCCGCCTTCCAGGTTCAATCAATTCTGCTGCCTCAGCCTCCTGTGTAGCTGGGATTATAGGCATGTACCACCACGCCCAGCAAAATTTTGTATTTTTAGTAGAAATGGGGTTTCACCATGTTGGCCAGGCTGGTCTCAAACTCCTGACCTCAGGCGATCTGCCTGCCTTGGCCTCCCAAAGTGCTGGGATTACAGGTGTAAGACATCGTGCCCGGCTGTATATTTTTTTTTTTTTTAGACAGAATTTTGCTCCTGTCACCCAGGCTGGAGTGCAATGGTGCAATCTTGGCTCACTGAAACCTCCGCCTCCCAGGTTCAAGCGATTCTCCTGCTTCAGCCTTCTGAGTAGCTGGGATTACGGGCATGCACCACCACGCCCAGCAATTTTTTGTATTTTTAGTAGAGACGGGATTTCACCATGTCGGCCAGGCTGGTACCGAACTCCTGACCTCAGGTGATCTGCCCACCTTGGCCTCCCAAAGTGCTGGTATTTGGTATTTTTTTAATTCATGCTCTAAATATGTATTTTATTTCTATGTCTATCCACAATCTAAGAAATAGCAGCTCCAACTGAATCAAACATCAGAATCATATCACATAAACTTTTTTCCGTTGTAAAATTATATTAAAAGTAATGCCAGAATTTTCCCATCAAAACAACAACAAACTCATCTTACCTTTTTCAGATCCCATAAACAGATTCTGCAGAGACATAAAATTCATTAATATTTTAAAAATCTAAGGCAGTATGTTCACTGTTTTCCAACAAAGCCATTTACATACCCAAGAGAAAGAAATATATATTCAAAGAAGGAAAATACAGTCACTAAAAACCACTGGAGATTCAAATTTCTACTCAAGTCAGGGCTCTCAAAGGCAGCAGACAAATACTAAAATCTTTGATATGCCAGCGGAGTCACATAATAGAACTATTTTTAACCTACTCTGCATCAGGGTTTATCACCCTCTACACTATTGTCATTTGAGGCCAGATAACTTTTTGTGGGAGATTAATTCTGTGCACTGTTGGATGTTTAGCCGCATCTCTGGCCTCCCCCCAATAAATCTCAGTACCACCCCCAGAACTGTGACAGTCAAAAATGTCTCTAGATATTGCCAAATGATGACCCAGGGGTAAAAATTACTCCTGGTTGAGAATCACTGCTCTAAGTTAACTTTGTACAGTTAAAAAAAAAAAAAAAAAGACTCAATTTAAATAGTCCAGCAATTCTGCCTGTCATTCTGTTCAATGAGTGTTCTGCTACCCTGGGAGGAAAAAATGAAGAGAAGAGGCGTTGTGGCCAAGCGTTCCCCGTGGCCTGCCGAGTTCACTGCTTCCTCCAGGGCACAGCCCCATTTGTAGATGGACACGCTGCTACATTTCTCAGCCTCCCTGCATCTACGCGTGGCCCATGACCACACCTTCAAGACAAATGTAACTGAAAGTGTTGGGGGACCCCAAGAAGTCTTCCTAAATGGGAGGGGGCGCACCTTTCTTTCCCTTTCCTCCCTCTGTCTACCAACATGAATGTGAGGCAACACTCAACACAGCCGAGGAGCAAGAAAGAATGTGGTGGAACCCTGACGCCTTGGAGCTGCCAAACCAGCCCTGGACTCCTCTCCTCGAGACTTTTCTCCAGCGTAAGGAGGGATACAGGTCACTCTTGTTTACAATGTTAGCAGGGGCTTTAGTTCTAAGCAACTGAACCCAATCCTAACTGACACAGGCATTAACCTGACTGCGTTGGTCTCAGCCCTCCTGAGTCTCTCCTTCCATAGCAATTTGCCAAGTGGAGGGTAAGCCTCAAATTTCCTAAGTGTCTCCAGGCCGAAGCCAACTACTTCACCTAATGGCCATCCAGAGAAACAGTGAATTTCCAGCTCCAGGAGAAAACCCCGCTATGTGGGACTTACTGAGTGACACCTTTCTCCTCCAGTGCTGTGCTCTCCTTCCTTAATTCATTTTTAAAATTAATTAATTAATTAATTATTTTTGAGACAGGGTCTCACTCTGTCACCAAGGCTGGAGTGCAGTGGCGTGATCTCTGCTCAATGCAACCTCCACTTCCTGGGTTCAAGCAATTCTCATGCCTCAACCTCCCGAGTAGCTAGGATTACAGGTGCCCATCACCACACCCAGCTAATTTTTTTAGTAGAGACGGGGTTTCACTATGTTGGCCAGGCTGGTCTCGAACTCCTGACCTCAAGTGATCTGGCCACCTTGGCCTCCCAAAGTGCTGGGATAACAGGCGTGAGCCACTGTGCCCGACCTCCTCCCTTCATAATTCAAACCTTCTCCAAAGACAAGACTCTGCTGTTCTGATTCTTTCTCTGGCCTGTGCCACATCCCTGATGCTTAACATATTTTTTTGGGAAACCTGTCAGCACATTTTTCTGCCAACAACACTGACATACTACGTGAAGCCTTATATTTGAGCTTTTAAGAGAAGTAGAAAAATAAATAAATAAGTGAAACTTACAGAGCCCAGGAGTTGAAGCAACATAACAAAAAGAAATTGCTACTAACTCCAAAGTAGACCCTGGGAGAGGGTCTCCGGGTACTCACAATAGACAGCTTCTCGGTAGTGGTATACCGGGCAAGGATTTCTCCCCGTTTGTTGGCCCAAGGCTCAAAATCCAATCCTACAACAGAGTTATCATCTCTATCACGTTTCTTTCTGGAGCTGTCCTAAAGAAAGGCAAGATAATCTCTTTAGCAGCAATATCATTTTAATCTTTAAATATATACATATATAAATAGAAATCAGATAGTCCTTTACTGTGGAATAAAAGAGACCTGTCTCAAGGTTTACTATCATAAAAAAAATTACAGCGCCAGGCATGGTGGCTCATACCTGTAATCCCAGCACTTTGGGAGGCCAAGGTGGATGGATCACTTGAGGGCAGGGGTTTAACACCAGCCTGGCCAACATGGTAAAACCCTATCTCTACTAAAAATACAAAAATTAGCCAGGTGCATGCCTGTAGTCCCAGCTACTCAGGAGGCTGAGGCAGGAGAATCGCTTGAACCTGGAAGGCAGAGGTTGCAGTGAGCCAAGATTGCACCACTGCACTCCAGTCTGAGTGACAGAGCAAGACTCTATCTCAAAAAAAAAAAAAAAAAATTTTTCAGGCCATTTCATCACAAATGGACAATAAATATATCAAAAAATGCTCAAACTCATTACAAATTAAGGAAAGGATAGTTGGAAAAAACCAACTAATTTTTGTATTTTTAGTAGAGATGTTGTTTCACCACGTTGGTCCGGCTGGTCTCGAACTCCTGACCTCGTGATCCGCCTGCCTCAGCCTCCCAAAGTGCTGGGATTACAGGCGTGAGCCACCGTGCCTGGCCAACCAGCAAAGAACTTCTAGGAAGCTATCCTGCAGAAATCCTTGCAGATGTGCACCAAGATGTGTGTATGTTCGAGACACATGGTGCACTGCTGTTTGTACCAGCAAAACCCAGAAACTATCTGGGATATCCTCTATCTGATGGATACATCAGTAGGAGAATGGCAAATTAAAGTAGGTAAATCCAGTCTTTAGAATACAATACGGCTGGTCAAAATAATAAGGTTGTTCTAAATGTACTAACATGGATAGTTCTCCAAGACATATGATCAAGTTAAAAAAAAAAAAAAAAACTTGGCTGGGCAGCATGGCTCAAACCTGTAATCCCAGCACTTTGGGAGGCCAATGTGTTCAGATCACCTGAGGTTAGGAGTTCGAGACTAGCCTGGCCAATGTGACGAAATCTTGTCTCTACAAAAAATACAAAAATTAGCTGGGTGTGGTGGCACATGCCTGTAATCCCAGCTACCAGGGAGGCTGAGGCAGGAGAATCACTTGAACCCAGGAGACAGAGGTCACGGTGAGCCAAGATCGTTCCACTGCACTCCAGCCTGGGCAACAGAATGAGACTCCATCTCAAAAAAAATAAAGAAAATTTAAAAAATTAAATTAAAAAAAAGAAAAAGTTGTGGGGTGCAGTGGTTCAGGCCTGTAATCCCAGCACTCTGGTAGGCCAAGGCAGGAGGATTGCTTGCACCCAGGAGTTTGAGACCAGCTTTGGCAACACAGTGAGACCCTGACTCTACCAAAAAATCCAAAATTAGCCGAGCACGGTGGCGCACACCTGAAGTCCCAGCTGCTTGAGAGGCTGAGGCAGGGGGATTGTTTGAGCCCAGGAGTTTAAGGCCGCAGCCAGCTATGATTATGCCACTGCAGTCCAGCCTAGGCAACAGAGCAAGACTATCTCCAAAAAAACAAGTCACAAAACAGCAGTTCCATTTATGTAACAATGGTAAATAATATATGAAACACAGGCCGGGCGCAGTGGCTCATGCCTGTAATCCCAGCACTTTGGGAGGCCGAGGTGGGTGGATCACGAGGTCAGGAGTTCGAAACCAGCCTGGCCAACATAGTGAAACCCCGTCTCTACTAAAAATACAAAAATTAGCTGGGCGTGGTGGCACGTGCCTGTAGTCCCAGCCACTCGGGAGGCTGAGGCAGGAGAATCACTTGAACCCGGGAGGTGGAGGCTGCAGTGAGCCGAGATAACCCCACTGCACACCAGCCCAGGTGACAGTGTGAGACTTCATCTCAAAAAAAGAAAAAAATATGAAACACAACATAGGATGATGATTGAGAGCATGTATTCTGAAGTCAGACTGGCCGGGTTTGAATCCCAACTTGGATGTGACTTGATATCTCTATCCCTCCATGGCTGCCTCTTTAATGAGGATTCCAATACCTCTCACAAGGTAGTAAAAGAACCAAATACGAAATGTACTCCGAAAAAATGCCTGCCATGCAGTAAGTTGATGCTGTAATTATTTATATACGAGTATGTATGGGAATGCTCAGAAACTGCTGTCGGAAGTATCTGTGAAAATACAGGGGGAAAGCTATGGAAGAAGACACATTACAGCCATCATTCTCACAACCGCCAGGGTGGAGATTGGAATGAGGATTGCTCTACGTGACTTTATCTGTAGTGTCTGACTTTTTCACATCAAAATGAGTGATTTACTTATGTAATTATGTAAAAAGATTTATAAGAATAATAAAATTAAAATTAAAAATAAATTTTAAGAGCCAGGTACAGTGGCTCACGCCTGTAATCCCAGCGCTTTGGGAGGCTGAGGCAGGTGGATCACTTGAGGTCAAGAGTTCAAGACCAGCCTGGCCAACATGATGAAACCCCATCTCTACCAAAAACACAAAAATTAGCTGGGCGTGGTGGTGGATGCCTGTCCCAGCAATTCAACAGGCTGAGGTGGGAGAATTGCTTGAACCCGGAGGCAGAGGCTGTAGTGAGATCGCACCACTGCACTCCAGTTTGGGTGACACAGCAAGGCTATCTCAAAAAAAATTAAATTAAACTAAAAAATAAAAATAAAAATAAATTTTTAAGTGCTTTCAAACAAAAAAGAAAAAGATTTTACAGAGCTACACCAGTCTCTCATGTCTGGATGACCTGAACTGTTCCAACCAGAATGTACCGTGTGCATTACTTGTGCAACTTAAAAAAGGGGAAGAAGCTTTAGGAGGCTCAGGTGGGGGGATCGCTTGAGGCTTGGAATACGAGACCACCCTGGGCAACACAGCAAGACCCCACCTCTACAACAAAATAAAAAATTAACCAGGCACAGTAGTGTGTACCTATAATCCCAGCTATTCAGGAGGGTGAGGTGGGAGAATTGCTTGAGCCCTGGAGTTGGAGGCTGCAGTGAGCCATGACCACACCACTGCACTCCAGCCTGGGTGACAGAGTGAGACTCTGTCTCTTAGGGGAAAAAAAAGGGGTAGGGCACGAGAAAACCACCCATTCCTGCACCCACAAAACCGACCCCCACTGGACGACCATGGCCAGGGTGCATTACCGTGGCAGCTGCCAAGGCTGCGGGGTCAGCAGTGGCTGCAAACATGGAGAGGGGGTCAGTCCCATCGAGGACGCTGCTCAGCGGGTCCACCACGGAGCTGGAGGAGGAGGAGGACGTGGAAGAAGTGCTTCCTTTCCGGTTCACTTTCTTTGTCTTTGACTCTGTGACCTGTGAGGAAAATTTCTGGAGGTAAAACAGAGCTCCCACAACTCTCCCCAGTGAAACACTCCAGTGGGTACTTTCCTCCCATCCTGGTAGTTGAATGGATGGTTCATTTGCAGCAGAGACTTATCCATCTGCAGGGGATGCTTAGTTTTTGTGACAAATGGACATGACTCAGGATCACAGCTGTCAAGGAAGGGAAAGTGGGAAGTTAAGGTTAGGAAGTGTTAAAAAAATTAATTGAGAGGTCACTGGACTGAGATGGCTACAGCACCTGGGGTTGCCTATGTAGCAAACCAAAATCCAACTCAATATAAGTAGCAAAATGGAACTTAAGCTTAATCAGCTGCAAATCACCACCTACCCGCTAACTAGAGACTACCAATCAAAACTGACAACCAACCTCTAAGCAGGGAATTTCTACTTTAACCAGGTACTTTTTTTTGTCTTTCTCCCTTCAACACCTCATAAAAGTTAAGTTTTCTGCTGGGTGCAATGGCTCATGCCTGTATCCCAACACTTTGGGATGCTGAGGCAGGAGGATCACTTGAAGCCAGGCGTTTGAGACCAGCCTGGGCAACATGACGAAATCCTATCTCTACAAAAGATACGAAAATAATCCAGGTGTGGTGGTACATGCCTGTGGTCCCAGCTACTCAGAAGGCTGAAGTGGGAGGACGGCTGGAACCCAGGAGGTAGAGGTTGCAGTGAGCCGAGATCGTACCACTGCACTCCAAGCTGTTAAATTTATGTGGTCTCTGCCCCCAGTTCCTCCCACAGAGCTCCTAATATCCTGGGAGATTTCCTGGGTGATAGGAGCATCTTATGTCCTAATAAGGTGACTCCCGATGGGCTCCTGCAGAGCTTCAGGATGGGGTCTGGTCACCAGAAAGACCAAGCCACGATTAGAAGCTTGGAGCTTTCAGCCCCATTCCCCATCCTTCGGGAAGATGAGAGGGCTGGAGACTGAATTAATAATCAATCATGCCTATGCAATGATGCCTCAAAAAAAAAAAAACCAAAACCAAAAAAAATGGGGTTTCGGGAGGCAGAGGTTGCAGTGAGCTGAGATTGTGCCACTGCACTCCAGCTGGGCGATACAGTGAGACCCTGTCTCAAAAAAAAAAAAAAATGGGGTTTGAAGAGCTTCCGGGTAGGTGAACAAGAACACATCGAGGTACCTGGAGGGGACATGAAAGCTCTGTGCACCCCTTCCCCTGGGCCTCACCCTACATACCTCTTCATCTGGCTGTTCATCTGTATTCTTTGTATATCCTTAATAATAAACTGGTAAGTATAAGTAAATACTAAATAATAAACTGGTAAGTATAAGTAAATGTTTCCCTAGTTCTGTGAGCCATTATAGCAAATTATTGAACATGAGGGAGGGAGGCATGGGAACTCCCAACGTGTAGCAAAGTTGGAGTTTCTGAAGTGAAGATGTCTTTTTTTTTTTTTTTGGAGACAGGGTCTCGCTTTGTCACTAAGCCTGGAGTGCAACGGTGTGATCACGGTTCACTGTACCCTCGACATCCTGGGCACAAGCAATCTTCCTGCCTCAGCCTCCCGAGTAGCTGGGACTACAAGCACACTATCACACTCTGCTAATTTTTTTTTTACTTTTTGTAGAGATGGGGTATCACTATGTTGCCCAGGCTGGTCTCAAACTGGGCCCAAGGGATCCTCCCATCTAGCATCCCAAAGTGCTGGGATTACAGGCATGAGCCACCACACCGGGCCAGGGCTGTCTCACTGAGGACCCTGCCCTCAAACCTGTTGAGTCAGATGCTAACTGCTGGTGACAGCTGCCTGAATGCAGTTGAACTGCAGTTTAGAGGAGGGAGAGAAGCACCTCCCATTGGGGTACATTTGCTGTTTTTGTCTGCCTGGCACCCATTCCTCCACCTCACAGGCTTAATATTTAATACCCCAATTTTTATTTGAGAAAACATCTCTCCCCCACACTCAGTTCCTACAGGCCTGGTGGGGTGAACTCTGTTCTCAGTTCCCAAGGTGAGCATTAGACCTACCCCAATCTATCAACTTATCCTACACAGCAGGTCACCAATGCTGGTTCAGGGTAGAGCGCATAACAAAACTGGGTCAATGAAAACTGCTCGAGAAAAGCATTTTCCTGCTGCCGATGTTGCTAACCTAACAGGATAGGCCTGGAGCTGCAGCAGCTCTTCTCAGCTATTCTGTTATGGTATGGGTGTTAAATCAAATTTAGCCTAAAGCTGTCTCCTTATGTATTTTAAGTTTGGCCTAAAGGTTTCTCTGCACATAGTGAACTATAACCTCACTGGGCATGTAAACAGAGTGTAACCTACTCTTGTGCCAATCACCAAGTTCTGGCCAATTAAAGGGGGCCAACTGGGCCAGGCACAGTGGCTCACACCTGTAATCCCAGCACTTGGGGAGGCTGAGGCAGGTGGATCACCTGAGGTCAGGAGTTTGAGACCAGCCTGGCCAACATGGTGAAACTGTGTTTCTACTAAAAAGACAAAAAAATTAGCCAGGCATGGTGGCGGGCGCCTGTAATCCCAGCTACTCGGGAGGCTGAAGCAGGAGAATCGCTTGAACCCGAGAGGCAGAGGTTGCAGTGAGTTGAGATGGTGCCACTGCACTCCAGCCTGGGCAAGAGTGAAACTCCGTCTCAAAAAAAAGAAAAAAAAAAGGGGGGGGGGGGCCCAACTGTTCAAATTGGGTTCAAATAAGGCAAATGCTGAACTGTAACCGATCCGGCTATTTCTGTACCTCACTTCTATTTTCTGAATGTCACTTTCCTTTTTGTGTGCATAAATCTTCTTCTACCCCGTAACTGTGCTGGAGCCTCTCTGAACCTACTCTGGCTCAGGAGGCTGCCTGATTCATGAATTACTCTTTGCTCAATTAAGCTCCATTAAATTTAATTTGGCTGAGAATTTTCTTTTTATTTTTTTGAGATGGAGTCTCTCTCTGTTGCCCAGGATGGAGGGCAGTGGTGTGATCTCGGCTCACTGCAACCTCTGCCTCCTGGGTTTAAGTGATTCTCCTGTCTTAGTCTCCTGAGCAGCTGGGACTACAGGCACACGCCACTATGCCCAGCTAATTTTTGTATTTTTAGTAGAGATGGGGTTTTGCCATGTTGGCCAGGCTGGTCTCAAACTCCTGACCTCAGGTGATCCACCCGCTTCAGCCTCCCAAAGTGCTGAAATTATGGGTGTGAGGCATGGAGCCCGGCCAAAAATTTTCTTTTAACATGGGGAATGGGCACCTGAGAATGAACGCAACTGTGGCTATGCTGAGGTCACCCACAGCCACACAACAGCATGGGGACTGAAGGGGTCCTGGGAGGCTGAGTCTCAGTCTTGGGGTCTTCTGCTTTATGCAATCGTCTCCATACATTCCCAGAGCCTCCATGCTGACAATCACATCTTCTCTTCTCCCCAACATGACAACCATGTAGTTTCTATTACTTGCTAATAAGACAGTACCAACCTGGCAGAGAGGAACTGCCAAGCCTCTTGCCTGCTTTTGTTTTATTTTTTAAATAAACCCACAGATAGACTAAGATGCTATTCAGGACAGCACTCTCTGCTGGCAATTAGAGTGACTCTTACATTACAAATACAAAAATTAAAAGTCAAGATACATTTTGTTGACACAGCCAAATCAGGAACAAAGTCATCCCATTCACTTGGTGACCTCACTAAGGAGGAAGGAAGGGAGTAAAAAATGGTGCTAGGCAAGGCCAATATTACAAAAAAGAGGCAGTGAACAAAGTGGTTGATTTAAATATGCAGGCCAGGTGAGGTGGCTCACTCCTGTAATCTCAGCACTTTGGGAGGTCAAGGCGGGTGGATCACCTGAGGTCAAGGGTTCGAGACCAGCCTGGCCAACATGGCGAAACCATATCTCTACTAAAAATTTAAAAATTAGCAAAAATTAGCCAAGAGTGATGGTGCATGCCTGTACTCCCAGCTACTTGGGAGGCTGAGGCGGGTGAATTGCTTGAACCTGGGAGGCAGAGGTTGCCATGAGCTGAGATCGCACCACTGCACTCCAGCCTGGGCTACAAAGTGATTCCATCTCAAAAATAAATCAGGCTGGGCACGGTGGCTCACACCCGTAATCCTAGCACTTTGTGAGGCAGAGGTAGACAGACTGTCTGAGCTCAGGAGTTCGAGACCAGCCTGGGCAACATGGCGAAACCCCATCTCTACTAAAAAAATACAAAAGCTTGGCCAGGCATGGTGGCGTATGCCTATAGTCCCAGCTACTCAGGAGGCTGAGGCATGAGAATCGCTTAAACCTAGGAGACAGAGGTCAGAGGTTGCAGTGAGCCAACACAGCACTCCAGCCTGGGTGACAGAGCAAGACTCTGTCTGAAAAAAAAAAAAAATCAAATATGCAAAAGTGGCTACCACTGGCAAAACGGAAAAGACTCAGGAAGATTGTCTTTCATTTTAGGGGATAAGAATATCATTCAGAAAGACTCTTAACAAAACTTACAGTTATGGGTTTCAGAGGGTGATAGTCCCCAAACTCCAATGGTACAGCCTCCAGTCGGCATGATGCAAATTCAGCTTTGTAGTTCCTGTTCCTGGAGTGCCTGGTAAACAGCGAAACACAGCCAATTAGTGGATGAGGGTACTTAAAACGCTAAAAACTTCTGATGAGACTTCTTCAATGATGAAGTAGTTTAAGAATAGCACAATATTCCCACCAAAGTCAAAAAGAAACTACATTTAAAAACAAATTTTTTGGCCAGGCGCAGTGGCTCACACCTGTAATCCTAGCAATTTGGGCAGCCTAGGTGGGTGGATCACGTGAGGTCAGGAGTTTGAGACCAGCCTGACCAACATGGTAAAACCATCTTTACTAAAAATACAAAAATTAGGTGGGTATGGTAGTGCATGCCTGTAATCCCAGCTACCTGGGAGGCTGATGCAGAAGAATTGCTTGAACTTGGGAGGTGGAGGTCACGGTGAACGAGATCACAGCACTCCACTCCTGCCTGGGCCACAGAGCAAGACTCCATAGCAAATAAAAAACAAAACACAACATTTAAAAAAACCTGTTTGGCCAGGCGCGGTGGCTCATGCCTGTAATTCCAGCACTTTGGGAGGCCAAGGCAGGCAGATCATGAGGTCAGGAGATTGAGACCATCCTAGCTAACATGGTGAAACCCCGTCTCTACTAAAAATACAAAAAATTAGCCGGGTGTGGTGGCACATGCCTGTAATCCCAGCTACTTGGGAGGCTGAGGCAGGAGAATTGCTTGAACCCAGGAGGTGGAGGTTCCAGTGAGCCAAGATCATGCCACTGCACTCCAGCCTGGGGAAAAGAGTGAGACTCCATCTCAAAAAATAGATATATTTAAAGGTATAAAGAGCTGCCAGCATACTGGACTTGTCATGCCACACACCAGAACAAAGGGAAACTCACTAAGGTTGAGAGGTGACAGCGTGCTGGCAGTCCTCACAGCCCTCGATCGCTCTCGGCGCCTCCTCTGCCTGGGCTCCCACTTTGGTGGCACTTGAGGAGCCCTTCAGCCCACCGCTGCACTGTGGGAGCCCCTTTCTGGGCTGGCCAAGGCCGGAGCCCACTCCCTCAGCTTGCAGGGAGGTGTGGAGGCTGGTGCGATTGGGAACTGGGGCTGCGTGTGGAGCTTGTGGGCCAGCTGGAGTTCCGGGTGGGCGTGGCCTTGGCAGGCCCCACACTCGGAGCAACCAGCCGGTCCTGCCGGCCCCAGGCAATGAGGGGCTTAGCACCCGGGCCAGCGGCTGCGGAGGGTGTACTGGGTCCCCCAGCAGCACCAGCCCACTGGCGCTGCGCTCGATTTCTCACCAGGCCTTAGCTCGTGGGGCAGGGCTCCCGACCCTGTGCAGCCGGAGCCTCCCTGACGAGCGCCACCCCCTGCTGCATGGTGCCCAGTCCCATCAACCACCCAAGGGCTGAGGAGTGCAGGCGCACGGTGCGGGACTGGCAGGCAGCTCCACCTGCAGCCCCGGTGCAGGATCCACTGGGTGAAGCCAGCTGGGCTTCTGAGTCTGGTGGGGCCTTGGAGAACCTTTATGTCTAGCTCAGGGATTGTAAATACACCAATCGGCACTCTGTATCTAGCTCAAGGTTTGTAAACACACCAATCAGCACCCTGTGTCTAGCTCAGGCTTTGTGAATGCACCAATCGACACTCTGTATCTAGCTACTCTGGTGGGACCTTGGAGAACCTTTGTGTCCATACTCTGTATCTAACTAATCTGGTGGGGACGTGGAGAACTTTTGTGTCTAGCTCAGGGATTTTAAACGCACCAATCAGCGCCCTGTCAGAACAGACCACTGGGCTCTACCAATCAGCAGGACGTGGGTGGGGCCAGATAAGAGAATAAAAGCAGGCTGCCCAGCCAGCAGTGGCAACCCGCTCGGGTCCCCTTCCACACTGTGTAAGCTTTGTTCTTTCGCTCTTTGCAATAAATCTTGCTACTGCTCACTCTTTGGGTCCATGCTGCCTTAAGAGCTGTAACACTCACCACGAAGGTCTGCAGCTTCACTCCTGAAGCCAGCGAGCCCACTAGCCCACCGGGAGGAACAAACAACTCCAGACGTGCTGCCTTAAGAGCTGTAACACTCACCAAAGGTCTGCAGCTTCACTCCTCAAGCCAGTGAGACCACGAGCCCACCAGAAGGAAGAAACTCCGAACACATCCGAACATCAAAAGGAACAAACTCCAGACGCGCCACCTTAAGAGCTGTAACACTCACCGCGAGGGTCCGCGGCTTCATTCTTGAAGTCAGACCAAGAACCCACCAACTCCGGACACAAGGTGACTCTAACACTCCTTGCCCAGCTTTCCCGCTCAGGGCATTTGTGAATTCTCAGCACACGACAAGAGGCTGACGCCAAGCGCAGGGCAGCTGTGAGGCAGCAGAGCAGCTAAAAGGGCTCTAAGGAAACCTCACAGAGCTGCACAGATAAACAGGAGTTCAGAGCTATCAAGACAGCCAGGAGGAAGAGGAGAGAGCACAGAGAAGACAGAAATCCAGCCTAGATTTCCCCTCAAGGTATTCGCCCATTGAGCTGCATAGGGCAAGAGAAAGGAGCCGCACAGAAAGGAGATGAAGAGCTTACCGTGTTTTCATTGGTTTCCTGAGGGTTCAACAAGAGAAAGGATTTGTGAGCTGGAAAATAAAGGGGGAGACTGAAGCATGGAGCAGAAAAAGCACAGGAAGACAGGCAGAATTTCAAAGACACAAGCAACGTGAAGAGAAGGCCTAACACACGTATAACTGGAATCCCAAAGAGGAGGAGAGAGAGAATGTGCAAGAACAGTCTCTGAAGAGATAACAGGTGAAACTTTTCCAAAACCAAAGAAAGACATCAAGCTACAGACTCAAGAAACATTTGTGGCCCAAGCAGGACGAGTACAAAAGCAAATAAACAAAACACACTTGGAGCCTTTATAGTAAAATGTATAGAAACCAAACAGAATTTTTCCTTTTACTTTTTTTTTTTTTTTTAAGTTTTTTTGAGAGATGGCGTCTTCCTATGTTGCCCAGGCTGGTCTTAAACTCCTGAGCTCAAGTGATCCTCCTGCCTCAGCCTCCCAAAGTGCCGGGATTACAGGCATGAGCCACCATGCCCAGCCTTCTTTGAGCATTTTAAAGATACGGTCCCTGTGTCTTCTGTGCTCATCTTTGTGCTGCAATAATAGTCTTCTTGTTGCTCCTTTGAAAATAAAGTATCCGTTTTCCTTTTAAGAAATTCTCCACCGGGCATGGTGGCTCACACCTATAATCCCAGCACTTTGGGAGGTACAGATGATGGACTGCTTGAGCCCAGGAGTTTGAAACCAGCCTGGGCAACATGGCGAAACCCCATGTCTACAAAATAAATAAATAAATTTGCTGGGTGTGGTGGTGTGTGCCTGTAGTCCCAGCTATTCTAGAGGCTGAGGTGGAAGGATCGCTTGAATCCAGGAGCTCAAAACTGCGGTGAGCTATAATCGCACCACTGCACTCCAGCCTGGGCAACAGAATGAGTCTCTCTCTTAAAAAGAAAAAAATCTGAAGGAGAGGAATACGGGAGCAGGGGGAAGGCAGAAAATGTTTTTAAATGATTGTCTTACATTTCTTAATCTCTATTACAAAGATCTGAGAATTTAATTTCATAGGTTATAGTTAAAAAATTTTTTTAACTCACATACTTAACCAAATTGTTTATGCAATGTGTGTATCCACATATAATTTTAAAAGCTACCATAGTCATAGAACGTCAGGGCCACAAAGTCGTAGACAAGTTAACCCGTTTGACCCCTTTCTCATCTCCTCCATTGACTCTCCAAGCAGGAGAACATCTCAGCCAGTACAGAAAGTGACAAAGTCGGCCGGGCGCGGTGGCTCACGCTTGTAATCCCAGCACTTTGGGAGGCCGAGGCGGGTGGATCACGAGGTCAGGAGATCGAGACCATGGTGAAACCCCGTCTCTACTAAAAATATAAAAAAATTAGCCGGGCGTAGTGGCAGGCGCCTGTAGTCCCAGCTACTCGGGAGGCTGAGGCAGGAGAATGGCGTGAACCCGGGAGGCGGAGCTTGCAGTGAGCCGAGAGCGCGCCACTGCACTCCAGCCTGGGCGACAGAGCGAGACTCCGTCTCAAAAAAAAAAAAAAAAAAAAAAAAGAAAGTGACAAAGTCTCTCCTTGACCAAACTCTGGGCAGGTTCCTCTGAGTTCTCCCCAGCTAGTGCTCAGCTATTGGGTTTCCACGTTTGTTTTTGCACTGCCCAGTTTTAGCAAGAATTCTGTCAAGCTGATTGAGCCAGAATCCCCCTCCATATCCAGTTGCCCTCAATATCTGATCAAATTCTTCTTCTACCCACACTTGGCTATAAATTCCCACTATTCCTTGTTGCATTAGGAGCTGAGGCCAATCTCTGTCCCCTATTGCAAAACCCCACTATAGTAGCCCCCCGGAATAAAGCCTGTCTCGTTTCCTTTAACAAGCACCATGAATAATATTTTTGTTTTGTTTTGTTTTTGTTTTTGTTTGACATAAGAGTCTCGCTGGAGTGCAGTGGTGCGATCTCAGCTCACTGCAACCTCCACATCTCAGGTTTAAGCCATCCTCCTGCCTCAGCCTCCTGAGTAGCTGGGACCATAGGCACACCCCTACACCTGGCTAATTTTTGTATTTTTTATTAGAAACGGGGTTTCACCATGTTGGCCAAGCTGGTCCCGAACTCCTGACCTCAGGTGATCCGCCTGCCTCAGTCTCCCAAACTGCTGGGATTAGAAACGTGAGACACTGAGCCCGGCCAATAGTTTTTCTTTAACAAAAGACATATGCACTTCGCATTTGTAAAATATCACATCCCAGAAAAACAGCTTTTCTGGGCACATGGGACAATTCTTGTCTCCTCCAACCCACTTTAGGGAAAGAGGAACCTCAAAGAGCACAGTCCCTTAAATTCATCCCCCCGCCCCACCTTCTGCTCCCATTTAGATTCCCAACTTCATTAACCTTTGTATGAAATACCAGCACCCCAGATCTAATTGTGCCGTGCAACTAGTCAGCTTTACCCAATATCCTCCATTAACCCAGAAACCCAAGCCAGCACAAACGAATTGAGCTCCCATGTCATTTCATTTCTATCCTTTCTAAATGAACTCGGCTTTGAGTGTAGGAAAGGAGGAGAAAGGCTGGTTGACAATAATGAGCCAGTTCTACTTTTATTTTTTGAGGCAGAGTCTCACTCTCTCGCCCAGGCTGGAGTGCAGTGGTGCGATCTCCGCTCAGTGCAAGCTCCGCCTCCCAGGTTCACGCCATTCTCCTGCCTCAGCCTCCCGAGTAGCTGGGACTACAGGCGCCCGCCACCACGCCTGGCTAATTTTTTTGTATTTTTAGTAGAGACGGGGGTTTCACTGTGTTAGCCAGGATGGTCTCGATCTCCCGACCTCGTGATCTGCCCGCCTCAGCTTCCCAAAGTGCTGGGATTACAGGTGTGAGCCACCGCACCTGGCCCCTACTTTTATTTTTTTTTAAGGGAAAATCCCTTTCACGATAATTTGCCTAGTCGCTCTGGGGTCATATTTACAAAATATACACTATCTTCATCTTCCAAAAGATTGCAATAGAAATCACCTATGAAATATTCCTCCAAACTCCCATCCCATCAAGGATGCTATCAGGCAATCCTCGATTTATTAAAAAAAAAAAAAACCACAAAGGATAAATTTGAATAAGAGTCATCAACAGTCAAGATGGAGTTTAAAACATCAAAGTATAATTTTCCTCTTTTCAAATCACTTTTTTTTCCTTTTTTTGAGACACAGTCTTGCTTTTTCCCCCAGGATGGAGTGCAGTGGCATGATCTCGGCTCACTGCAACCTCTGCCTCCTGGATTCACGCAATTCTCCTGCCTCAGCCTCCCAAGTGACTGGGATTACAGTTGTGCATCACCACGCCTTGCTAATTTTTGTATTTTTGGTAGAGACGGGCTTTTACCATTTTGGCCAGGCTGGTCTAGAACTCCAGACCTCAAGTGAACCACCCACCTTGGCCTCCCAAAGTGCTGGGATTATAGGTGTGATCCACCACGCCCAGCCTCAAATGACTCTTAATTTTATCTGTTGTCAAGAAAAGTAGAATGTTGAAAGGTTCATTTAACAAAGTAGAAAATTTAATGTGACAGGAAAGTCTGTTCCAAATGTGTTTTCTGTCCCTATTAGAATTACTAACAATCAACAGCTGAGCAAATGCTAGATCGAACCAGAAATATGACGTCATATGCAACAATCAAATAACTGTTCTCATTTATTATGCACTTACTGTATACCAGGCTCTGGGCCAGCCTTTACCTCTGTTTCCTCATTTAATCAACCCAGTAAGGTAGGTACTACGCTGATTTTTCAGATGAAGAAGCTGAGGCTGTTAGAATGTTGGAAACTTGTCGAAAGTGAGAGCAGCAATAGAAACAGATTCAGTAGTTCCATAGATTATCTATAAGTCATGCTGAGAACTTTAAAATTTAAGCATATGTCTATTTCCCTTAAAAGACCCAAGTTTTGGAACGAATTTTATTTTTTTTAAAAAGGGGGATGGTAGTGAAAAAATACTGCTTCTGGGCCGGGCGCGGTGGCTCATGCCTGTAATTTACCGAGCACTTTGGGAGGCCAAGGTGGGTGGATCACCTGAGGTCAGGAGTTCGAGACCAGCCTGGCCAACATGGCAAAACCCGTTTCTACTAGAAACACAAAAAAATTAGCCAGGCATGGTCACACACACCTGTAATCCCAGATGCTCGGGAGGCTGAGGCACAAGAACTGCTTGAACCCGGGAGGTGGAGGTTGCAGTGAGCCAAGATCGTGGCAGGAGAGACTACATCTCAAAAAATATATATAATATATATATTGCTTGTGGAAATAAATCTTAAAAAAAATTTTTTTTCCTTCTGAAAGCCCACAGTAAACCATCATATTTTGATTTTCTACCACTTCTTTGATGATTTCCTCAAATTTGCTCTCTGATCCCTAAGTCTGAGATTTTAAAGCATTTTCTTTTATCTCTGGGTCTTTGGTAAGGCTAACAGCGACCTCTTGTGGGCATTTTGTCAAAAATCATTCCTTTTCTTTTTGCTAACACAGTTGATATAAACTGGTAAAAATTCCCCATAATTCCAACCCCCAGCAATGTAAAGGGCTTGTCGGGATCACTGGCACCTGCCACAGGAAAAAAGGCCACCATTTCACACCTCCACTATTGGCTGGGCTTAGTCCTTGGCTATTCAAAGTGTGGTTCACAGATCACCAGCAATGACACCACCTGGGCGGGCTAAAATACTCCAGGCCTACAGAATCAGAATCTGCATTTTAACTAAATCCTCAGGTGGTTTATATGCACATTAAAGGTTGACAACAGCCTATTTTTAAATTATTTACCTCTGATAATATGGATACACAGAAATCTCACTATGATTAACCAAATTAATCTCCTTATACTGGAAACACCGAAATCCACTAACTGCTTTGCTCAAATATTTTAATTCTCAAATAAGTTTTTGGTTACTAATCACATAATCAGACCACACAGCTTTTTCTTCCATAATCACAATATTACCCAGCCCCCCTCACCGCTACACATAAAAAAACTCTTAAAATGATGTAGAGATTCTGACTCCAAGGACTGTTTTGTTTTTTGTTTTGTTTTTTTTTTTGAGACGGAGTCTCACTGTGTCATCCAGGCTGCAGTGCAGTGGCGCGATCTCAGCTCACTGCAACCTCTGCCTCCTGGGTTCAAGCAATTCTCCTGCCTCAGCCTCCGGAGTAGCTGGGACTACAGGCACCCGTCACCACGCCTGAGGAATTTTTTTTTTTTCTAGTAGAGACAGGGTTTCACTATGTTGGTCAGGCGGGTCTTGAACTCCAGACATCAAGTGATCCACTGGCCTCGGCCTCCCAAAGTGCTGGGATTAGAGGCATGAGCCACCTTGCCCGGCCCAAAGGGTGGTATTTCCAAGTGTGCTATAACCACAGGATTAAATGGAAAATGTGATCTAGGGCATACAGGACATCTCATCTCCTAGCCAGGCCAAAATATAGCAGGGATAGCAAAAACTGTGGGTAAAAAGAGGCATTCCTGGGGAGACCCATGACAAGGCAGTGGGATTTGGGGAACCCCCCAAGCCAGAAACCTCAGCCCAGGATATAGATTTGAAGTCCAGCTGGTGAGGATGATTACTATCATAGCCTCTGGCTTCCAAACCTCAGCTATCCCTTGTGGGGCTAATTTAAGTAAACTGCTTCATCTCTCTGCCTCTATTTCTTCCTCCGAAACATGGGGTTGTTATAAGAACCTAATGACGTTACACGTTATACACTTTACGAGTGATGTCTGACAGAAAATAAGGACTTGATAAATGTAAATTTAATGACAGAAACTCGTTTCTCCTCTGCAGTCCTCCTCAGTTTCCTCATTCATTCATAAATATTATTCAGCACTCACCATCATGTTCTAGGCTCTACATACAAAGATGGACAAAACTCAGTCCCTTTTACTTTTTTTTTTTTTTTTTGAGACGGGGTCTCGCTTAGTAGCTCAGGCTGGAGTGCAATGGCACAATCTTGGCTCACTGCAACCTCCGCCTCCTGGGATCAAGTGATTCTCCCGGGATCAAGCGATTCTCCCACTTCAGCCTCCCAAGTAGCTGGGATTACAGGAACCTGCCGTCATGCCCGGCTACTTTTTGTATTTTTGTAGAGATGGGCTTTCACCATGTTGGGCAGGCTGGTCTTGGAACTCCTGACCTCAGGTGGTCCGCCCGCCTCGGCCTCCCAAAGCGCTGGGATTACAGGCATGAGTGACCGCACCCAGCCAGTTCTTTTAACTTTTAAGGAGCAGGAAGTCTATTAGGGAAACTGAAAGATGAATGCATACTTCAAAAGGAAATGTTCAGAGCACGGGCCAGGTGCAGTAGCTCACGCCTGTAATCCCAGCACTTTGGGAACCCGAGGTGGGCAGATCACTTAAGGTCAGGAGTTCGAGACCAGCCTGGCCAACATGGTGAAACACCGTCTCTACTAAAAATACAAAAATTAGCCTGGCGTGGTAGCGTCACCTGTAATTCCAGCTACTCGGGAGAGTGAGGCGAAGAATCACTTGAACCGGGAGGTGGAGGTTGCGGTGAGCCAAGATCACGCCACTGCACTCAAGCCTGGGCGAGACTCCGTCTCAACAAAAACAACAACAAAATGTTTAGAGCACGGCCAGATTAGGAACTATAGAGACCCTAAACACTAAAAGCGTTACGGCACCTGTTTGCCTGCTTGTAATATAAAATTAAAATTCCAAAGGTAAAAATGTACTGGGATGCAGAGATTAAGACAGCATCTTCCTGGATTTTCTGACTGCAAACTCCAGATAAATCCACTGAAGTCAAATGTTTCTCATGTTTTTGGTTAGCTTTTTGGTCAAGCCAGCATGACTTTTTAATTTATTATTATTATTTTTTTGAGACAGAGTCCCACGCTGTTGCCCAGGCTGGACTGCAGTGGCATGATCTCCGTTCACTGCAACTTCCGCCTCCCAGGTTCAAGCGACTCTCCTGCTTCACCCTCCCAAGTAGCTGGGATTACAAGTGTGTGCCACCACTAATTTAGCCCAGCTAATTTTTGTATTTTTAGTAGAGATTAGGTTTCGCCATGTTGGCCAGACTGGTCTCGAACCTCTGACCTCAGGTGATCCGCCAGCCTCGGCCTCCCAAAGTGCTGGGATTACAGGCGTGAGCCACTGTACCCAGCCAGCATGACTATTAACTGAAAAAAAAAAAAAAAAACCTCAAGGGGTGGAAGTGCTCAGAGGCATTCAATGCTGATGTAGCGTGTCAAGGAAGCAGTCTCTTAAGTGTTGGGCAAATGAAAGGAATAAGACAAAATGAACTGTTTATCAAGCTCAAAAGCATAAGGTTGTACCTGATTATTTCTAAGGTCTTTCATTTGCTCATTTAATCTAAGCTACTTCACATCATTTGAAGAGAAAGTAAATTATCTCGCTTTCTGAGATGCAAGAGAGATTCCCCGTCCCCAAATCCCACTATCATCAACAACACAACTTCCTCAAGTTCTTCACTCACACACATACCACCTGCTGAACCCTGAAGCTTCAGTCACTCACTCCTAGCTACTCCAACCACAAGGGACCTATGGGCCTGCCAACCAGGCACAAGCCACGCCCTCCCCTATGGTGAACTCCTATTCATCCTCCAAGACCCAATTTAACTCTTCCTCTCTAGCCTTCCCCTAGCCCCCTGGTGGGGATAATCACTCCCTTCTTGGTGCCTCATCCGAATGCCCTCTTTGGACATCCCTCTACTGTGTGTCTGCCCCATTATACTGTCAGCTCCTTGAGGCCAAGGGATAAGTCTGAGGGCTGTGCTTAGGGTAGGATGAATGGTGGCCGTTTTACAGATGAGAAAAGCAAGTCTCCAGGTGAACAGAGGAGCTCAGGAAACTGACCAACAGCCGATCTCCCGACTTGTCCAGACTTAAGAGCTGAGTCCACCATTACCCTCATCCAGCGACCCCAGAACCCGGGCCAACTTCTGGGGACGCGGAAGCCTGGAAACTCAAGTTTTCTTTAGGGAATGAAAGGACAGGGGCCCGTGGAAGGCGCAGAGAGGCAGCAGACGGGGAGAGAACCAAGAACCCGCCAGTCTGGCTTCAGATTGCTCCGCTGGACCGCGGTAGCGGCCAGGGATTCTACGGTCAAGACAACTTGGGGGTGGGCGGTCGACCACCAGAACCCGCAAGAGAGGAATTCACACTCTCAGACCCAGGCCGACCCCATCACAACTAAGGACAGCTCCTCCCCAAAGCCCACCCGCCGCTGCTTCCTTACCAAGGAAAGACGGCCATCTTCCCAGTCACATGACCGCTTGTTCTGGGGCCGTCTGCTCGGCTTCCCATCCAGACCCCGCCACGCCCCGCACCGCCCGGCCGCCATGTTTGTGAAGGGCACCTGCCCGCCCCGCAGAGTCCGCACTGCACGTTCTGCAGACGCCATGCTTGTGAGGGTCAGGCGACGCTCCGCACAGCACAGGCTTCATTTTCAGCAGACGCCATGCTTGTGAGGGTCAGGCGACGCTCCGCACAGCACAGGCTTCATTTTCAGCAGACGCCATGCTTGTGAGGGGCAGCTGCCCGCTCTGGATAGCCCGGGTTACAACTTCCGCCGGCGCCATGCTTCTGAGGAGCAACGTCGGCCACGGCCACAGTGCCGTAGAGTTTCTATGAGCCATGATTGTAAAGGGCAGCTGTCTACAGTGCCGGGTGGTCCCGCCTGCGGGCGTCATGATGGTAAAGGGCATGACTGCTGCTTAGCCCACCCGCGTCCTCTAGAGGCAGAAAGGACCCCAGAAGGCGGCGGAGCGAAGACGCAAACTGAGGTTCGGCCAGCACCTGGTTTTGCGGCTAATGCGCTGTTTGGCGTGGGTCAGCCATGCCCCCTCTAGGCCGCTGCTTTACCCACTGCTTTGCGGGCGGTTTTAGGCACTTGCAGAATGCCCTTCCCACGACTAGCAACCAAGGGCTGCCTTAGATCCAATATGATTGACTACAGCTAATGCACGTGGAGAAATCAGGGTTCGCATTTCGTCCAACTTGGCAAAGCAGTGTTTCTAGGAAGGTGGATATCCATTTCGACCACAGAACGTTTTTAAAAATTATTTTAGGCCGGGAGCGGTGGCTCAGGCCTATAATCCCAGAACTTTGGGAGGCCGAGGCGGGTGGGTCACCTGATGTCAGGAGTTCGGGACCAGCCTGGCCAACATGGTGAAACCCCGTCTCTACTAAAAAATACAAAAACTAGTTGGGCATGGTGGCGGGCGCCTGTAATCCCAGCTACTCGGGAGGCTGAAGCAGGAGAATTGCTCCAACCCGGGAGGCAGAGGTTGCAGTGAGCCGAGATTGCGCCACTGCACTCCAGCCTGGGCTACAAGAGCGAAACTCCGTCTCAAAAAAAATTTTTTTTAAAAGTATTACTTTTATAACTTCCCTTAGATATCCATTATGGTCCCTTAGAGAGAAAGCATTCAATGTTTTTATAACTCTTACTTCTCCTTCGGGGGTGGTGGTCTGTGGTTGTTCATGGGATGGTGACCTATGACAGGGAAAAGGATCATCTCCGGAACGGGCCCCCCAGTGTTCAGCTCAGTATGAGTAGGAAAGTATTTCCAGTCATACCTACTATTCCCAACACTGGAAGTGAACAAGGGTTAAAGGGTGGCCACGGGAAAGCAAGGAGCTCTTCCCATACAGCCGTGCATGTTATCACATGCAACATCTCAGTAAGAGGTCAAGGTGAAGAGCCTTTTCCTAGGCTCACACTACATGATTAGGCAGTAACAAAAGGAGGATTCTTAAAGTTGTACAAATTAACAGCTTTGATATGAGCTTCAACCTTCGCATTCTCTTTTCTCCCTCTCCTTCCCTTAGCAGGCTTCTATCTCTTAGTAAGACATTTCCAGACTTGAGTTTTACCTTCCGAAAAGTCCAACTTTTAGTAGAGACGGGGATTCACCATGTTGGCCAGGCTGGTCTCAAACTCCCGACCTCAGGTGATCCTCCCGCCTTGGCCTCCCAAAGTGTTGGGATTACAGGCGTGAGGCACCACACCTGGCCCAGGGGACATGTTAAATAATGAGATATATCTTTCATGGAACTTGTAATTGTAAAGAATCATTATATACAATATTTGTTTTGGCCAAATACTTTTCACTATGTTTCTTTTTTTCTTTTTTGTTTTGGAGACAAAGTCTCATTCAGGCTGGAGTGCAGTGGTGCGATTATAGCTCACTGCGGCCTGTAACTCCTGGGCTCAAGTGATCCTCCTGCCTCAGCCTCCAGATTACCTAGGACTACAGATGTGAACCGCCATGCCTGGCTAATATCTATTTCTTTTTTGTTTTGTTTTGAGATGGAGTCTTGCTCTGTCACCCAGGCTGCAGTGCAGTGGCACAATCTCGGCTCACTGTAGCCTCCCCATCCCAGGCTCAGGTGATTCTCCTGCTTCAGCCTCCCAAGTAGCTGGAACTACAGGCATGCATCACTACACCCAGCTAATTTTGTATTTTTAGTAGATATGGGGTTTCACCATGTTAGGCCAGGCTGGTCTCAAACTCCCGATCTCATGATCCACCCACCTTGGCCTCCCAAAGTGCTGGAATTACAGGCATGAGCCACCATGCCTGGCCTATTTCTTAATAGTCCTTCCCCTGGTAAATAAAAACAATCAAACTAGATTTTCTTTAAGATGAAAAGTTTATTTTGCTTTTTGCCTAGAAGCAAAACTAGTGAAAATAAAAATATAAAAATAAATACAATTTACATTAATGAACATTCCACTCAAAGTAAAAATAAGCAAAAAAATGTATATAAATAAAAATCCATCAAAAGCACAAACAGTGTCTGGCACTTGTATAAGAAAAAGCTATGAACACCAAAAAAGAATGTGTAAAACACACGCTTTTATCTTTAAATTAAAAACACACTCAAGTTTCTCATCCTTACTCTAAAGCTAGTTTTAACTTTCTCCAAAACATACTATTTGTTTTAACTAATTTGCATTACACACACAAAAAGTGCACAAAACTTTTAGCATCTTTCTTACTGGAGAGACCCACATGCTATGAATAAGCTGTATCCTGAGTTTTCAGAATGATAAAGCACAGTTTATCATATTAAGACAATTTTATACTTTGCCTATAAATTTTAAAAAATTGGTAACTTGGACTTTTTTTGACCATCTTCTAATTTTCTGGTTCACTCATTCAATACATGATACATCTGAATAAAGAAAATCAAGTTTACACCCAGGGTGGCTTATTATTTCTGTCTATAGCTGTATGTCAAAGTTAAATTTAAAATGGCACAGAAAATTGGAGAAAACAATCTTCATCTCCATATTCTTAAAAGGATATTAAGAATATATATAGGCTGCATTTTCAAAATACCAGTATCTCTTTAAAATTTAAATTAGATTAAATATACATTGTCCCAATTTTATGTGAAAAGCACAAAGCCCTTTTTGGAAATGGTATGATAAATTAATAGTGACATTCTCCCTCATGAAGTCATGTTTTCTTGGTAACATTTGTTAGTTGATACTTTTTTTTTTTTTTGAAACAGTGTCTCGCTCTGTTAACCAGGCTGGAGTGCAATGGCACATCTCGGCTCACTGCAACCTCTGCCTCCCAGGTTCAAGCAATTCTCCTGTCTCAGCCTCCCAAGTAGCTGGAACTACAGGCATGTACCACCATGCCTAATTTTTGTATTTTCAGTACAGATGGGGTTTCGCCATGTTTGGTCAGGCTGGTCTCAAACTCCTGACCTCAGGTGATCCACCCGCCTTGGCCTCCCAAAGTGTTGGGATTACAGGCGTGAGCCACCCTGCCCGGCCAGTTGATACTTTTAATGGATATGTTAGTGATGAAAAATCTTAAACATGGGTGTCTTTAAGCAATGCAGAATTTTAACCAGGCAATATTCTTATCCTGAAATCTGGATTTATTATTATATAGCCCTTTATTCTCTCCTAAATCAAGCATGCTAGAAAAAAGACTATGAAGAACAAAATATACAGACTAAATAGAAAATATAACTGCATGCAACATATTATTATGTTACAGAAATGGATGTAATAATGCATTCCCAAGAGCTACATTCAAGAAGATTGTGCTGTCTTCCCCATATTTGTTACCTGTCACAGAAAGATCTTATAACCTAGTACAAATGTTTCTAACAGTACTGGGGTAACATACATGAAGCCTAACATTTCTGTAAGACAACTAGTTGTTGACCGGAATGTATGCTTCTGACCAAAATGGTGACCCACATTAACTTCTGTAGATTTTAGTGGACCACAATTGGCTACATCGTTATACTGTAAGTTAAAGAATGTGGACATTGAGCAGTTAATCCAAGTTTTTAAAGTTATAAAATGAGGGAAAGGCATTCTTCTGCAATAATTTCCTTTTGAATCAAATTCAAAAATCACTATGCAGAGATGAATTAAATTTGTTTTAGAACTTATTTATAATTTGTCTTATCTTTTCAATATTCTGTAAAAGTAAACCCAAATGTCCTTGATGTTTACAAAAAGGGTCTCTGTAGACATCTGGGCATATAAAATAAACTTATGTTTGTATAGGTAAGCACAGAGATGATGCAATTACTAAACACTAATTTGTCTTCACCCAAACTTACTATTAAGAGGAAAATAGGGGCATGGAGCAGGAATTACCAAACTGACCAAATGATCCAGATAAGTGTTCAGCCTTCTGATGTCACTTTGTCTGTGTAAACGGAGTCCAGGGTTAAATAAAGTCTTGGGCAGGGAAAATAACATGAATAATAATCCTTCCCCCCGTTTTATCCTAATGAATGTTGTCTTCTTAAATTGTCGCAACATTTGGCCGCTTTCTTTGGATTTTTCCTGCATATACTCCTAAAAATAGAGCAAAACTAGTATTACTTCTCAATGGGAGGTTTTCGATAATGATACAATTTAATGAGTTTTTACTCTGGAACAAACACTGAGCTAGGCAATATACATTATCATATTTAATCCTTATATGAATCATCCTGAGGTAGAAATTGTTATGACCATTTTAAGGGTAATTAAACTGAGGCATAGGAGAGCACTTGCCTAAGGAACAGAGCTAGAAGTAAGAACTCTGATAACCCAGTTCCACGTGATGTGTTATTTTACTTAACCATTTTGCATGACCACCTCCTACTCTGCTTTGATTAGTGGTTTCTGAATTTCACTATATAAACTCTAGTCAAGCACAAAACATCAAATGAAGAAATGTGTTTTAAAACTGTAAGTCAAAGATCACTTACGATAACATCAGACATTGCAATTTAGGTTTGTAAAACTATAAATAACTAAATGCTTTGCAGCATACTTTAACATTTTAGAATTCTACTTCAGTCTAAGAGTATGATATTCTATCATAACAAAAGTTAGTTTTCTATTGCTTAACAAAGGATTTGCCTCCATTTAGAGCAAATCAAAACATAATTTCAAATTTGTTTAAAACATAATTCAGACCATTAAAACTCTAAGCAGGAAAGAGTAATCTTTTCAAGAGTGACAGTGGATTCCTGTGTTCAGATTCATAGTTAGTATTTTAACCAGCCAATATCCCAAACTCTCAGTTTATATAAAAGAATACAATTCTGGCTGGACGCGGTGGCTTACACCTGTAATCCCAGAGCTCTGGGAGGCCGAGGTGGGCGGATCACCTGAGGTCGGGCGTTCGAGACTAGCCTGGCCAATATGGTAAAACCCCATCTCTACTAAAAATACAAGAAATTAGGTGGGCATGGTGGCATGCGCCTGTAATTCCAGCTACTCGGGAGGCTGAGGCAGGAGAATGGCTTGAACCCAGGAGGTGGAGATTGCAGTGAGCCAAGATCACACCAATGTACTCCAGCCTGGGAAACAGAACGAGACTCTGTCTCAAAAAAAAAAAAAAAAGAATACAATTATTTAGTTTCTTTCAATTGTCTAAATATGCACTCATGTATAAGTAAATCTTTAGAAAACAACAGCAACAGACTTTTGTACTTGTTTAGATACATATTAATTCAAGGGTTAAGTTCATTTGTATTAATAATTATGTTGCAATGCAATTAAATCTCAATAGTTCAAAATAATGAACTTCATTGTATGTTACTAACTTCAATGACTGACCATACATCCTTTATACTGTTGAGTATTGCTGAATAAAAACAGTACTTGCTATTTTGCTTATAAGTTCACAAGTGACAAATAGTGGAGATGAAATGCATGAGAAAAGAACATGGAGAGTAGTCACTGTGGCAAATTGATATCAGGCAAAACAATACTAATTCCTCAATGATTTTCCAACTTGCTAAGTTTCAGTGCAATATAGAATACTAACATGAGAAAAACAGAAAATGTCTTAAAATTCCACAGGTCTGGTGTTTGGTCTGAGTCCTTTCAAATGGTTATCTTTCAAACTAGCTTATTCTGACTGCCTCTGGAGTAAACAGTATCTTCAGCTATGTAATCCTTTAAGACAATTCCATTAACTGTCACTCACAATGATTTCCAAAGATGACCTTTTAAATTATCCTATATATGTGTGACACTATGAATTACATTCACTACCTACATACAAAAGGTCAGCCATCATTTCAAAGTTACAATCAATAGCTTGTTCCCTCCTAATTTGAAGGAAATCGCTTAGTAATAAAAGCTCTAAAATTTGCCTAATTGTATATTAATGGAAAGATTAAAATTGATTAAAGGTTTAATCTTCAATGCCTGGTAATTAATTTAGGTTTCTTGTAAATGTCTAGAAAGCAGTATAGTTAAAGCACAACATTTGGAAGGCATTTTTAAATGGATCACATAATTTTTAAGTGAGCTTAATCAAAGTGTCTTAACAAAGATACCTAAAAAATATTAAAGCATTTGGTTAAGAGCTTTGAATTAGCTCAAGAATGAGTTTGTCTTCTTGCCACCATAAACAGAATTTTAAAATACAGTGTTTAGTTTAGCTCTTAATCCTCAAATAATGAACATAAGGAGAGATTTAGCTCAAGCTTTGGACTGAGCAAAATATGAAGCCCTCCTCCCACTGGCATATTCACTTGTGATCTTACAGTCCGAGGGAGAAAGTTTTATCCCCTTATGTGCAGATACACTTCCCCAAGCTGAACAGACAATGCACAGACTTAGCACCAGAGATGATCATTATCTTTTATTCATTAAATAAAAAGGTTTTCTGAATTAAGCATGGCAAATTCTACAATTTTTTCTGGATGAAAAATACATAGTGCTTTCCATAGAAATATTATAGAAATGAAGACTGGAATCACACTTAGTTACTAAGACTTCCTGACTGCCATACAATGCAAAGACCAAAGAACACTAATAAGATGACTGTGAATATGCCAAAATTATGGTGGCAAGGAAAGACAATCTATTCCACTTCCGTGGCCTGAGTTATGGGGCAGCTTGTGCACTTCCTTCTATTGAATGGGCTTCAGGAATTTATTTTCTACAAACCTGAAACAGGCACTCTGTTAGGCACTCTGCTCTGTGAAGGCTTCTGTCTATTTTGCACAACCCCCTTCACTGTTGTCTTAGGGGTTCTAATTGAATATAAAAAAATTAATAAGTCACTGGCATTAAGGTCTAAATGTTCAAAATTCAAAGAAAGCAATCACATTGCATCAACTGTCCAAAGCACAAATAAGCTTGAAAAGAACTGAAGTCTCATGCATGCGCACAGTAAGGAAAGCTAAACTCTGGCTTCAGCAGGAGACTATAAGCATGAGTCATACTCTGTTGGAGAATCACTTCGGTGATGCTGAACTTACTATATGGCTATTTAAAATACTTTATGAGTAAAATGGTATGAAATGAAAAGTAAAAACATGCCAACATAAGACAGTAATAAGAATACACAACAGTACACCAAGAGGGTTACATTTGAAGACAAAACTTTAAAATATCTTTCCCAATGCTATAAAGAAAAAAAATCCCACTGAAAAACCATTATCCTTTACATAAAGAACACTAGATTTATTTTTCCCTCTCAAATCTAATCTTGGTTTCCGTAGTTTTCAATACCCGTGTGTGGCATTCTTACCCTTGTCTACTAAGTAGCCTATGACCAGGTGCATTCTGTCCTTGGTTTGGCTGAAGGACTCTGTTGACAAATTAAATAAAAAATTAATTTAAAAGGTTAAACTCCATTTTTTCCCATTTTCTTTCAACGGATGAAAGATGATGACCATAAGGTAAAGGTCAACTATGCAATAATATGGCCTATATATTACCACAAAGCAGAGCAAATCGACTAAAGCATATTAATATGATACTTATATTTTGCTAAGAGTCCAAACCTTAGGTTTTTATCAGCAAAGAATGTCCAACATATAGACTAACCCTTGTGCTTTTAGATAATTTTCTTATACATATGCTTTACAAAAGCTAACTTTTCCCTTCAAACCAGTGAGAGAAGAAAGTATAGCTCTCATTTTACAGGAGTAAAAAACAGGTCAGAAATATTAAAGCTCGCTTTTTAGTTTTCTTTATTTTTTATTTATTTATTTTTTTGAGATGGGTCTTACTATGTTACCCATACTGGTTTGAATTTCTGGGCTTAAGCTATCCTCCTGCCTCAGCCTCCTGAGTACCTGGGACCATAGGAGCATGCCACTGTGCCCATCTTAAGTTAGCTTTTTTTTGAGACGGAGTCTTGCTCTGTCGCCCAGGATGGAGTACAGTGGTGCAGTCTTGGCTCACTGCAACCTCCGCCTCCCTAAGCAATTCTCCTGCCTCAGCCTCCTGAGTAGCTGAGATTACAGGCATGCGCCATCACACCCAGCTTTTTGTATCATTTATTTTTGTATTTTTAGTAGAGACAGGGTTTCACCATCTTGGCCAGGCTGGTCTTGAACTCCTGACCTCGTGATCCACCCGCCTCACCCTCCCAGAGTGCTAGGATAACAGGCATGAGCCACTGCTCCCAGCCCAGCTTAAGTTAGCTTTCTGAGGTTTTTAAATAAGTATCAAAGATCCTCTGGACTGTGTAACTGAACTCAAGACATATCACGCTCAAAATTTCTACCACAGATAGCATGTCCTACAAAAGCTCCAGGCACATCTGGTCTGACATGTGACCAGGTATATGGCCAGGTATTGGTATGAATCTTGAGCCTGAGGACCACCCCCGACCCAATTCAGCAAAAAGTGTTCTACTGATGTCAAGTAGAACAAAGTCAACAAAAATGAAGTTTGGGATTTAAATTTTAATGTTTTAATTTTTTTTTTTTTTTTTGAGATAGAGTTTCACTCTTGTTGCCCAGGCTGGAGTGCAATGGCGCAATCTTGGCTCACTGCAACCTCTGCCTCCTGGGTTCAAGTGATTCTCCTGCCTCGGCCTCTTGAGTAGCTGGGATTACAGGCATGTGCCACCACGCCCAGCTAATTTTGTATTTTTAGTTGAGATGGGGTTTTCCATGTTGGTCAGGCTGGTCTCAAACTCCCGACCTCAGGTGATCCATCTGTCTTGGCCTCCCAAAGTGCTGGGATTACAGGCGTGAGCCACCGTGCCCAGCCAATTTTTTTTTTCTATAAAAAACAAAAAGCCTCTCATTAAGTGATTTTTCTCACCTTGTTTCAGAAGGATTTTGTTTAACCAGAAATTTCTTATTTGGCATTCCCATTTCAGCAGCTCTAACACGATATAAAAATAAGGACATAATGTATTTAGAGAAGGGAAGAAAACATGCTTACAAATGTAATACAGGATGACAGAAACATCATCATTTAGAAGCTAGTGTACTACTGGAAGACCTGTACTAAGCATATTAAAGACTGCATTCAAGAACGAAGAATTTTTTTAAAGTTATTAAGATATTTTTCCCATTAAGTCTTTATTCCCAAGAAACCTTTAGGACATCAGAAAAGGAATATATTTAGCCACTGAATATAAAGATTAACTGTTTTTAAGATTGATCAGCTATCAGTTATATGAGTTGAATGTTGTCAAATTTAGTAAATAAATTCATCTAAGATGAAATGAGATTTTAGCACCTGATTTTAATAAATTTCTTTATATAAAGGGGATTTCTATCAGCTCAACTGCAGAAAAATTAACTCTTCTTTATTTCTAAATTTATGCAAATAGACCAACAGATGACTAAAATTAATTGGTTTGATAACTAACATGACATGATACAAAAAACTTACTTCATGTATTTCTTCCTATCAAGAGACTTCTGTGTTGCAGCTGAAAGAGCCACTCGTGGACTTTTCATTTTATCCTTTAATATACAAAAGTAATGTCAAACCCTACTGGAACCAATTAATACCACTATATTATAATACAGAATGATCCCAAATTGCCTGGCAAAGCTTCTCTCTACTAAGATTTTTAATTTAGTTAAATCATCTTGTTTTGTATTTTTGAATCAGTCTAATTCTAAGAATTAAATAATTAGAATTATGTAAATTTTGCTTGCTTGCCAATCACACTAAGATAATTGATTCAAATCACAAACTCTGATATACTTCAAATTAACTTGGAGCCTGTTTTCTAACTCAGATTTCAAAAAAAGCAAAACCCACGTTATAATTGAATTCAAGGAAATTCAATTAGGAGCAGCTGATAGATTGTATAAGCCATCTGAGCAAAACATTCAAAGCTTCAACTCTAAAATCCAATCAGAAAACAATATGTAATTCTTTTTTTTTTTTTTGAGACGGAGTCTTGCTCTGTCGCCCAGGCTGGAGTGCAGTGGCGCAGTCTCGGCTCACTGCAAGCTCCGCCTCCCGGGTTCACGCCATTCTCCTGCCTCAGCCTCTCCGAGTAGCTGGGACTACAGGCGCCCGCCACTACGCCCGGCTAATTTTTTTGTATTTTTAGTAGAGACGGGGTTTCACCGTGGTCTCGATCTCCTGACCTCATGATCCGCCCGCCTCGGCCTCCCAAAGTGCTGGGATTACAAGCGTGAGCCACCGCGCCCGGCCAACAATATGTAATTCTTAAATGATGTAATTCTTTTAAATCTGTCTACAGATTTAAATGTTGCTAGTAATTCCAGGAATTACCTGTGCTTAAGAATTATCAGAAGGGTGCTGAAGTCAACCAAAACTGACATTTAGTATCAATTACCCTAAACCCAGAAGAACTCTATTCATTAGAAATCATATAACATACCATTTGCCTGAGCATTTTCTCTTTGCGAACTTCTCGATCATGATGTAGAATAGACATTCTTTCAGCTGTATCCATTACAAAGAATATGTCATGAATACCATACAGGGCAGCTCGCAACTAGGCACAAAAGAAGAAAATATTGTATACATTTAAAAGATGAGGTTAGAGTTCAGGAATACTATATACCATGTACACTTATTTATAGAAAAAGATTAAAATAGTTTTCATTGAAACCTATTTTCAGTGATTAAATTAAAAAGGAGAAATATAATATGTCCATGTCTTAAAAGCCTTCAGGATCCATGTATTTACCTGAGCTAACACTCTTTCCTGAAGTGAAGCATCTTGAGCTGAAACAATGCCTCTCTTTAACGGTGCTTCTGACTGAAAACTTCTTATGAATTCCATAGTATCCTGAAAAAAGAAATGCTCCTTCAAAAACATTTTTCTAGAAAGATTTGTGATCACTGGAGTTTCCTTTTTTTTTTTTCTCAGTCAATCCAAAATTACAGTCTTTGCTCAGTATCTATGGGGGTCTGGTTCCAGGAATCCCTCAGATACCAAAATCCAAGGATGCTGGAGTCCCTTATATAAAATAGTTATCTGCATATAACCTAAGCACATTCCCATATACTTTAAATCATCTCTAGATTAGTTAAAATACCTAATAAATGTACATGCTATGTAAATAGTTGTTATATTGTTTAGGAAATAATGACAAGGAAAAAAAAATCTGTACATGTTCAGTACAGACACAACCATCATTTGTTTTTTCTGAATTATTTTTGATCCATGGTTGGTTGAATCCACAGATGTGGAACCCAGAGATAGAGGACCAACTGTACTAAGAACATAAATAAAACTATTACTTATTAGAAGTCAAACAGCACTCACTTTCAAGCAAGTCAAAAACACACAAACTGCTTCATTTACATGTTATTCATAATATTATCTAAGAAAGATTAACAATTATTGGGGGAACCAGCCCCCAATATTTCAACATAGATTCTTTCTATTTTTCATAAGTGTCAGCCGGATGAGAAATAAAAAGAAAGAGTACAAAGAGAGGAATTTTACTGCTGGGCCTCCGGGGGTGACATCACATATCGGTAAGACCGTGATGCCCACCTGAGCCTTAAAGCCAGCAAGTTTTATTAAGGACTTCAAAAGGGGAGGGGGTGCAAGAACAGGGAGTAGGTCACAAAGATCACATGCTTCAAAGGGCAAAAAGGAGAACAAAGATCACATGCTTCTGAGGAAACAGGACAAGGGCAAAATCAGAACTACTGATAAGGGTCTATGTTCAGCTGTGCACGTATTGTCTTGATAAACATCTTAAATAAAAGGAAACAGGGTTCGAGAGCAGAGAACTGGTCCGACCACAAATTTACCAGGGTGGAGTTTCCCAATCCTAGTAAGCCTGAGGGTACTGCAGGAGACCAGGGCATATTTCAGTCCTTATCTCAACCACATAAGACAGACACTCCCAGAGCGGCCGTTTACATACCTCCCCCCAGGAATGCATTCCTTCCCCAGGTTATTAATTATTAATATTCCTTGCTGGGAAAAGAATTTAGCAATATCATCCCTACTTGCACGTCCGCTTATAGGCTCTCTGCAAGAAGAAAAATATGGCTCTATTTCGCCCGACCTCGCAGGCAGTCAGACCTTATGGTTGTCTTCCCTTGTTCCCTGAAAATCGCTGTTATTCTGTTCTTTTTCAAGTTGCACTGATTTCATATTGTTCAAAAACACATGTTTTGCAATCAATTTGTAGAGTTAACACAATACTGGTCCTGAGGTGATGTACATCCTCAGCTTATGAAGATAACAGGATTAAGAGATTAAAGACAGGCATAAGAAATTATAAAAGTATTAATTTTGGGAACTGATAAATGTCTATATTAAAATGAAATCTTCACAATTTATGTTCAGTGATTGAAGACAGGCATAAGAAATTATAAAAGTATTTGGGAACTGATATATGTCCACATTAAAATGAAATCTTCACAATTTATATTCCTCTGCTGCGGCTCCAGCTGGTCCCTCCGTTTGGGGTCCCTGACTTCCCAAAACAAACACTCAGACTTCTAAAACTGCCTAGATTACAATGACTAAAAAGCGTTTAAGTTCTGAACTACTCTGTTAGCTCAGCTATCATAAGATTGATAGAAACTAAGACAGAAGTGAAATACAAATGATTTACAGGAATCTTACTTTTACAGTTTGTCGAAGTTGCTTCAGCTTATCTGTCTGCATAAGTCTACGAGTAAGAAATCCTTTTGCCACCGCAGTTATTTTGTTAAATTTTGCTTGTATTTCTGGACTAAAAACCTAGGAGAAAGAAGACAGACACAATGTTTATTGGTGTTCATTTATACAGTCTAAGATAATATAGCTCTTAAGAAAAGATAAATAGATAGATGGCATGTATCATTAAGTTTACTCACTTGAGACCATCTAGTTTTGGCTCTTCCAAAAGGCCTTGTTACTGAGAGTTTGGTCAAGCCACTAGTTGATGATCCCCAGAGGTAGAATGGTGCTTCGTTTGCAGAAACAAAGCTATATTGCAGGGCAGAATTTGTGAAACCTAGAGAAACATACATATAGTATTATGCTTGATGTCATATAATTAGAATACGAAGAACATCCCAATAAACACTTGTGACACTCATTAAGAATAACAACTGCCTCCAAAACTGACCCACCTGCTGACTTAAAATATTTATGGACTTTAAAGCTTACATACCAGATGGATCTTTTCAACACAAACAGCATCTCAGGATAATTGAGATATGAAGATAAGCTATTTAAAGGGACTAGGGAATTCGAGGTAATTCAAGATCACTCAGGAGAGAGCATTCACTTGAAGTATATTACCTGCTGCATGAATGATCAGACTGGGCTCTGAGCCAAATTTCCTGATCTTTTCCTAGCAAAAGTAATCTTTGCTCACAAACATCTTCTCACAAGTCTTTGATCTCCTATCATGTCATTTTTCACTGGTTACTAAGCAGCTGGCAAAGAGGGTTGGACATGGAATCATTTGAAAACAGGAGATACAATCTTACAGTCTGCCAAATAAATATCTTACTGTAGGATCATTTTCCCAAATGTAAAAGGATTTTTAAATATTTACCAGAACTATTTGAATTTGAAGTATGGAGTGAGTCCGCTTGAGACAGCATTGTTTCCAGCAAACTAGAGTCACTTATTTTTCTCCATTCTAATTCCACTGCATTGTTAATGTCCAACTCAGAGGCTTCTGCTGTCATTGCCTTCTTCTGTTTTAACATTTTCTCCTGCTCTTCTATTTCCTATACATGAACAGTTTATTGTAACATGCTAAACCTTTTAATTATGTCCCAAAATGATATCATTTTAGGCTTAGCCAAAAGTACATGTAATTACCAGCAATTATTATTTATTTCAAGTTTTTCTTCCTCAAATTATCCTTCCTTCCTTCCTTCTCCCTTCCCTCCCTCCTTTTTCTTCTTTTCTTTTTTCTTTTCCTTCCTTCCTTCCTTTCTCTCTCTCTCTCTCTCTCCCCTTCTCTCTCTCTTCTCTTTCTTGTTTCAGGAAACAGAATCTCGCTCTGTCCCCCAGGCTGGAGTGCAGTGGCACGATCTCGGTTCACTGCAATCTCCACCTCGCGGGTTCAAGTGATTGTCCTGCCTCAGTTTCCCAAGTAGCTGGGACTACAGGTGTGCACCACTATTTTGTATTTTTTAGTAGAGATGGGATTTCACTATATGTTGGCCAGGCTGGTCTCAAACTCCTGACCTCAGGTGATCCACCCACCTCAGCCTCCCAAAGTGCTGGGATTACAGGCGTGAGCCACCACGCCCAGGCTATAATTTATTTTAATATGTGATAATGTATAAATTATTAATTATAATATTATAACAAGTGTCGTTCTTTTTTTTTCTTTTTATAGAGACAGGGTCTCCCTCTGTTGCCCAGGCTGGAGTGCAGTGGCTACACAAAGGCGAAATCATAGCTCACTGCAGCCTTGAATTTCTGGGCTCAAGCAATCCTCCCACCTCAGCCTCCTGCATAGCTGGGACTACAGGCTCATGATACCACGCCCAGCACAAGTGTCATTTTTATGATATAACTCCTGTGGAATGTGTACTTTAGCACCTATTTATAAAATACCTTTTTAAAATATTAAGCTTTAAATCAAGGATTCAATAAAATATTCTCGATAAATTATGCAATTACTTTTAGATAAGGATCTAAATATCAAACTTCATATTTTGACAAAAAATACCATTCACATATCAAAATGACTCCCTTACCTTAAGATATATGGAGGAAAAAATTACAAGTATTCTATACATGACCAAAATTCATACGTATCCTTGGCTAAATTTCACTTACCAGTTGTATCTCCCTCCACATTCCTCACCTTTTGCAGTCTTTCTTGTTCCCTTTCCTGCTCAGCTATGAGTAGTGATAACTGCTGGGCGTGCTGTTCTTCTAGTCTCTTCCGCATTTCTTCAAAAGCTAACATCTTGCTTTTTAGTAACTCCTCGCTTTCTGAAAAGAAACATGTTTCCTCAATTTAGAAAATTCACCACAAGTCTAATGTCTGATATTTTATACCATCAATTTAAATTATCCTTCTGACAAGAGAGTATTCCTGGATCTGACATAATACAATCAAGATATAGCTAGGTCTCTACTTCGAACCACACTCCTTTTATTTCATGCTACTCAATAAAGTAAGACCTGTATTGCATCACCTTTTCCACTCCTTTTTCCACTCCTTTTATTTCATGCTACTCAATAAAGTAAGACCTGTATTGCATTACTTTTACCCACTCATTCAGCAGATCCCATCCTGATCTGAAATGACAGACCCAGGACTATATATTCAGACAAGATTCTCCTGACTCTACTTAGTTAACTTTCAGATGTGGTCCTCCACTGCATCCTACCACCATTTGTTTTTTTGACACTTGTCCTCCAGGATCTCTGGTATTGTAGCTTGTAGTTTTGCCTTGTTTTGATTTTCAAAGAAAGTGTTTCCTTGATGGTATAAAGCTTTCTCAGCTTGACGTTTCAAAAAGGACTGGACATTAAAATTCCAGATATTTTAGTTACTAACTAAGAGAAAACATCATGACAATACAAGCTTCCTAAATAGAATGTGGTAAGATATGTTGAAATGTACAAATACCAAGTATGGGCCAGGTGTGGTGGCTCATGTCTGTAATCCCAGTACTTTGGGAGGCCAAGGCAGGTGGATCAATTGAGGTCAGGAATTCAAGGCCAGCATGACCAACATGGTGAAACCCGATCTCTACTAAAAAAATACAAGTACATGCCTGTAATCTCAGCTACTTGGGAGGCTGAGGCAGGAGAATCGCTTGAACCTGGGAGGCAGAGGTTGCAGTGAGCTGAGATCGCACCATTGCACTCCAGCCTGGGCAACAAGAGTGAAACTCCATCTCAAAAAAAAAAAAAAGAAATTTCCACTCTGTTGGTCTTATGTACTCCTGATATTCACTGAGGCAGCCTCTTACCTTGCTATGCTGTCTACTTGGAGGATCCAAGTTGGCTCCCCAGGTAACAGTGGTTGTTTTTATTAGAGCTCTTATAAAGTTGCACAGGATGGGCCAGCGCTGGTGGCTCAAACCTGTAATCCCAGCACTTTGGGAGGCCAAGGAGGGCTAATCACTTGAGCCTAGGAGTTCAAGACCAGCCTGGCCAACATGGTGAAACCCTGTCTCCACAAAAAATGTAACAGTTAGCTGGGCGTGGTGGCGCATGCCTGTAAATCTCAGCTACTTGGAAGGCTGAGGCAAGAGAATCGCTTGAACCCAGGCCTGCGGTGAACTGAGATCGCACCACAGCAATCCAGCCTGGGTGACAGAGCAAGACCCTGTCTCAAAAAAAAAAATTAAAAAAAAAATAAAGTTGCACAGGTTTTAAGCAGTCTGACCCAACCCTGTATTTCCCATAAGCCCTAAGAGCTTAATTTACTTGATTTGTATGTCTTCTGTATCAGTAATAAAGAATTATCAACCATGACAACAAAGTAAGGGGTAATGAAGGAGAAAAACGTGCTTTAATAAATTGCTGTTAATGGATACAACAGAAAAAAACTGAAATAATAATTTTTATTAAGAACCTTTATTATTATTATTATTATTATTTTGAGACGGAATCTGGCTCTGTCACCCAGGCTGGAGTACAATGGTGCAGTCTCGGCTCACTGCAACCTCTGCCTCCTGGGTTCATCCAATTCTCCTGCCTCAGCCTCCCAAGTAGCTGGGATTAAAGACGTGCACAATTACGCCCAGCTAATTTTTGTATTTTTAGTAGAGACGGGGTTTCTCCATGTTTGTCAGGTTGGTCTCGAACTCCTGACCTCAAGTGATCCACCCACCTCGGCCTCCCAAAGTGCTGGGATTACAGGCGTGAGCAACCGTGCCAGCCTAAAGAACCATTCTTGAACCACCTACTCAGAGCCTTATTTCTGATACTTTGTCTAATAATTTGATGTTAAAGTGTTTACTGAAGGGCCAATTACATGAAGCTCGTACTACAAATGAAAAAGCAAATTGAAATAAACATTAGAAACTATAGTCCAAAAGAAAGACCTCATAGCAATACAGTGAATTAAAACTGTGAGTGATGTTTCAGGCAAGACTGTTTGGGGCTGGGTGCAGTGGCTCACGCCTGTAATTCCAGCACTTTGGGAGGCTGAGGCAGGTGGATCGCTTGAGGCCAGGAGCTTGAGAGCAGCCTGGCCAACATGGCGAAACCACATCTCTACTAAAAATATAAAAATTAGCCGGGCCAGGTGGTACGCACCTGTAATCCCAGCTACCCTGGAGGCTGAGGCACAAAAATCAATTGAACCCAGGAAGCAGAGGTTGCAATGAGGTGAGAACCCGCCATTGCACTGCAGCCTGGCGACAGAGCAAGACTGTCTCCAAAAAAAAAAAAAAAGAACTGTTTCCTCCAATTATTAATATTCTCAATAATACCAAGTGGACTATGAAAGCTTCATCATTTAAATAAGAAGATCCATCCAGGCATGGTGGCTCATGCCTGTAATCCCAGCTACTCAGAAGGCTGAGGCATGAGAATTGCCTGGACCGGGAGGTGGAGGTTGCAGTTAGCCAAGGTTGTGCCACTGCACTCCAGCCTGGGCAACAGTGTCAGACTGTCTCAAAAAAGAAAATCCTGGCTGGGTGCCATGGGTCACGCCTGTAATCCCACAGTTTTGGAAGGCTGAGACGGGAGGCTCACCTGAGCTCACGAGTTTGAGACCAGCCTGGGCAACATGCCGGAAACCCCATCTCTACAGTACAAAAAATACAAAAATTAGCCGGGCATGGTGGCATGAGCCTGTAGTCCCAGCTACTTGGGAGGATGAGGTGAGAGGATGGCTTGAGCCCAGGAGGCGGAGGCTGCAGTGAGCTGAAGTCATGCCACTTCACTCCAAACTGGGGTGACAGAGCCAGACCTTGTCTCAAGAAAATCTTTAAGAAAGCCTATCAAATGGCAATAAACTGTAGCTGACTATATGCTTTCTAATAAGATAAATAAAATTAAGTGCCCATATGAATAAAGACCATTTTTTTCCCAAAAATGTCAATTAAGAGTATTAAAATAAAGGTATTATCTGCATAGAAGGTATCAAACGCTTCAAAGATTCCTTACCTTTGGAACTAGTTCCTAACATTTTATTCTTGTTAACGAAGACAGATCCCTTAGGGTATCTTTTTTCTGGCAAATGTTGCCTTTCTTGTTCAGTTATTCCACTTGTTATGACATAAGGGCAGTTTTCTTTTTGCAAACCATCAATATCTAAATCAAGTCTCCGTTTAACTTTCTCAAAACTGTTATCCAAAAATTGTTCATTTCCACAGGACACCGTAGGTGTGTCCATCTGCTGTCTCGTATTCTGGTTTTGCATCAATAAAGGAGAAGGGTTTTTTACATCATAAGATTTATTCAGTTCCGTTTGCAAACTGCAGTTTTTCTCTAACATACTGGCTGGCTTGAGTCCACTCACAGTTCCAAAGTTTGGACTTGCTATACACTGACTGCTGGCATATGGTTCATGCAGCTTTGGCATCGCAGCACAGGTACTGTTCATTATGTGTGCGCCTCTCTCATCGGATGTTAACTGACCTTCCACAGTAACAAGTCCATGAATAACTTTATTTTCTAAATGATTTCCTGAAGATTGACATACCTGATTTGATTTACCTAAAACCACATCTTCTTTGACTTCAGATGTATTTTTGCCCACATAAACCTTGCTTGAACAAACTCCTGCTAAATCAGTTGGTAACTTTGGCACAATTTCGGGCACATTTGTGTTTTCATCAGTATCTTGAACAATTAAGTCCATTGCCTGTTCTTTTCCTTTAGGGCTTAATTCACAGGCATTTATTGGGTTATTTATAAGTATATGACATGCTGATGATGTCCTGGAACGTCTTCGGTGCATTTTAGGACTCATACTTGGCTCTGGACTAGGTAATTTGGCATATGAACCTGTAAGACTTTTGATAACATTATTTTCGGTAACAAAAGTGGGAATAACTTTAAAATCAGAATTAGACTCTAGAACAGTGGGATGGCCAGTTCGTATAGGTATGTCCACTTTTGAAAAGCTAGCTAAAACTGGCATACTCATGCTGCTTGCTTGAGTGGAAGCACCTTGGAGAAGAACATTTGATTTATTAAGGCTTGGTTTGTCAGGAATAACTGAGACACAGTGTTTGCCTGTCAACTGGGCCTTCTCTTTTACACAGTCAGCCACTTTAACAGCATCATGTTCTTTGTCTAAATGACTGTCATTAACAATTCTGTTCATAGTACCTCTCAGACTGCATCTAGATTGTTCCCTTTCTATATATTCCTTTGACTTTTTCATCAGATTCTGAAGACTCATTACATAGGGATCTGGGGTGACTTCTGTCAAAAGTGGTAGATCCTGTTGTTCATTTACTGAGAAGAGACCATCAGAAATAAGAGTTTCTTGTGGAGTTGCTGAAGAGGTCTTTGGAAAAGCTTCATTTTCTACATGACTAATATTGGAACTATCACATTGCTTCGGAGAATTAAATCCTTCTGAATCTCTAGGTAAGTCTATTCCATTAGTTTTACATTGGTCCTCATTATCCAATGGCAAAATCCCAGCTATCTTATCAAGCTTTGCTGCAGTAGAGTGTTCAGTATGGCTTGGAAAGCTATTTGGAAATGTAGCAGGAACATTCAAGTTTCTGACTTCTGAATTAGAGTAAATTGTTTCCATCTCCCACTGATCAAAATCACTAGCATTAGGTGCTTTTCTAACCTGAAACAGGAAATTTAAAAATTAATATTTCCTCATTGCACAAAAAGTCTCTGATTTCACTGTTTTCTAAAATAAAAGTGAAATTGAAGATTCAGAATTCTGACATTTCAAAACATAAAGAAAAACTAAGATGACAGGTTTCTATGGTATCCTGTATCACAGGGGGTTCAAATTATTATTGAAAAAATGCCTACTGGTCATCCTGCCTAAGTTATTAAAAGAGTTATAAAAGAGTTATAAAAAGAAACATCTAATCTGATACAAATATGAACATATATGTGTATACACACACAGATATATTCATATATCCATGTGCAATTTAATTTTAAAATAGAAGCACTTACATTTCTTCTAGTCATATGTTATTAACATTACCAACTGTTCCTCCTAGGATAGCTATCATCCAAGGTTAATAATATATGCAATAAACAGCAAACAATGAAATGTCTTACTTAAACGATTCCCTCTCTAACAAAAACTAACTTGTCCAGGACGTTGATTAAGCAAAAATGATTCAGTAATAAGACTCCTGCACTCACATGCTTTCTCCAAAGTTTAACTAAAATCCCTCCATAAAATGAGGCAAATTTGTAGTAAACAATAGCCCAGCCATGCAGCTTAAATTATTTAGAAATAAGAAATATTTCAACTTAAAACTCAATTCATTAAAACAAAATTCAACTCGATTAATTGATGCTTAGTTAAAACAGCAACTTGTTAATGAGTTTCAGAACAGCCAAAATAGGTAAACATCTGGTGGATAAGGATGAGAACAACTATATATACGAGAAAAACAAATGTAAAATATATGTAAAGCCGGGTGAGATGGCTCATGCCTGTAATCTCAGCACTTTGGGCGGCCAAGGCAGGTGAACTGCTTGAGGCTAGGAGTTCGAGACCAGCCTCGCCAACATGGCAAAACCTCATCTCTACAAAAAATACAAAAATTGGCCAGGCATGGTGGCAGGCACCTGTAATCCCAACTACTCAGGAGGCTGAGGCAGGAGAATCACTTGAACCCAGGTGGCGGAGGTTGCAGTGAGCTGAGATCACATCACTGTACTCCATCCTGGGTGACAGAGTGAGACTCTGTCTCAAAAATAAATAAATAAATGAATGAATGAATGAATGAATGTAAAAATAGATATTTTGTATCTAAATAATCCAACTTTGCAAAAGAATAAAAAGAGAACTAGGATAGTTTCTAAAGGTAATTATACATCCGTATATTAAACTGGCAAAAATCATTGTATTATCATATGAATACAGACATCAAAAGCCTGAATATTGGCCAGGCATGGTGGCTCATGCCTGTAATCCCAGCACTTTGGGAGGCCAAGGCGGGCGGATCATGAGGTCAGGAGATCGAGATCATCCTGGCTAACACAGTGAAACTCCGTCTCTACTAAAAATACAAAAAATTAGCCGGGCTTGGTGGTGGGCGCCTGTAGTCCCAGCTACTCAGGAGGCTGAAGCAAGAGAATAGCATGAACCCGGGAGGCGGAGCTTGCAGTGAGCCGAGATTGCGTCACTGCACTCCAGCCTGGGCGACAGAGCGAGACGACGTCTCAAAAAAAAAAAAAAGTCTGAATATTACAATATTTTTTGGTTGTTTTGAATGTGCTTGTTTTTTTCTAGACCACATGGCTCTCCTGTTTTACCTTACAAATCCCAAGACAGGTAATGGTTTCCAGGTACTATGCAATACATAGTACAATAAGACATACTTAGTCACAACCTCAGAACCAAAATAAAACAAAAAAGATGCAAAAAGCTTTCCAGGTACTATGCAATCAACAGTACAAGACATACTTAGTCACAGCCTCAGGACCAAAATAAAACAAAAAGGATGCATATTTATGAAATCCATGAACATGTTCACAGGTTTAAGTAAAACACATGATTTCCTTATATAAAATATTTCACATTTTTGATATTCGGAAGCTATGTTGTTTATACGTCACTAAAATGAGCCTTTAGTTAGACAAGTTAAATAACAACAAGAAAAAAATCTATCATAGAATCTTAGGTTTTACAGGTGAAGCAGAAATCTAATTGTATTATATAAAATTTTCCTATCTGAATAATTAATTCATTACAGTTCAACATTATACATGCTCTTTTAACAATTTTATTAGTAGTATATTTTATCTTCCCTCAATGGACCAAGAATATATGCCATTTTTATTTCAATCACAGGAAATATCTAGTAAGTAAAAAACCCACCTCTTATTGTTAAATTAGTGCTACTCAATACATATTTTTAAACTTAATATGGACAGTAATTATAATCTGCAAAATGAAATCTACTACCCACACACTATATACTACTGTGAAAAGGAAATAAAATCTCAGGACCCCCAAACTTAACTATGTCAAATGAGAGTCACTATGACTCTCATTAACAATTCTCTTAATACTACCTCTCAGACTGCGTCTAGATTGTTCTCTTTCTATATATTCCTTTGACTTTTTCATCAGATTCTGAAGACTCATTACATGGGGATTTCGAGTAACTGAAATGGAAAATCACATGTCAAAGGAAAAAGTAAAGCTTAGGAACTGAGTCACACAAAAACTGCCTTCCTTTTATTCCTAAACAGATAGCTGCAAACTAGAAGGCCACCTATCTACCCAGGTAGACTCTCTTGCAAATTGCTCACGAGGAAATTCCTCGTAGGCCCCAAAATCTTTACACCAACCCAGAGTTCTGCTGAATCTCACTCTGACAAGATACCGACAAAGACCAAAGATGACTAGAAATCATCCCTTTGGAGACAAATGTATATTTGACTTCTGCCTCTACTCTGCTTACTTTATCCTATGTAAAATGCAGATTTATTGAGCTTGAGATGAATGCATAACTGACTGTTCCTCTACCCCTACCTTTCTCATGCGACATGTGGATTCAGTGAGTGCTAATCAAAGCCTCACAAAAATGTGATCACTTATCTCATTACCTACCCTCCTTTTTTTTCTTTCCTCTTTCCCCTCCTGCTGTTCTTTCCCCTTTAAATACTGAAGTCCTCAAAACCTCTTCTGGAAAAGCACAAGCCACAGATTCTACTGTAACTTTTGTCTCTTTTTCCTTGGCACATCCTCAACCTTGGCAAAACAAACTTCTAAATCGATTGAGACTCGCCTCAGTCATTTTCTTCGGTTTACACTACCAACAGAGAAATGAACCCTTAAGGTTCATTATACACGTGTCATCTGATATGAATTAAACAGACAAACCACAAACTCCTAAGATTATGAAAAAACAAAAAGATGTTACCAGCAGAACACTGCTATATGTTGTAGAAATTATTCGTTCAATCTAATTCGTTTTTCTTTTTAGTACAAAACGATCCACATATCAGAACAAATTGTTTATACAAATCTAAAAATAGGCCGGGCGCGGTGGCTCAAGCCTGTAATCCCTGCACTTTGGGAGGCCGAGGCGGGCGGATCACGAGGTCAGGAGATCGAGACCATCCTGGCTAACACGGTGAAACCCCGTCTCTACTAAAAATACAAAAAATTAGCCGGGCGTGTTGGCGGGCGCCTGTAGTCCCAGCTACTCGGGAGGCTGAGGCAGGAGAATGGCGTGAACCCAGGAGGTGGAGGTTGCGGTGAGCCGAGATCGCGCCACTGCACTCCAGCCTTGGGGACAGAGAAAGACTCCGTCTCAAAAAAAAAAAAAAAATCTAAAAATAACTGCACAAGGTGTAGGTGTGTTGTTTAAATAGTTTTTAGACATAGGATGCATCTAAACAATTCAATGTTATCTAAACTGCATTTTGTGTATCTAAGAGTTTTCATCAAAAAAAATTGGAGGCAGTTATTTACTTAAGCAAAGAATGAGAATAAGGTCATTTAGTCAATAGTCTAATTAGTTTGGGGTAAACAATAATACCCAATTCTATCATTTTGTCACTGAGAATCCAATGTTTTTAGAGTCATAAGATGCAAACAATAAGCAATTATATTCAGTGTATGGTTCCATTGTGTAAATATCCTCTGATTCAAGTACTGGGCATCACTAACAAGCAAGTACATTCTCTCTGGAGTAACTGAAATGGAAAATCACAAATTATGAAGCTTCTCAAATGTAACAGTAAAGTACATTAGTAATTAGTTAAGTGCAAATATATTTCAGAAAAATTATCATCAATGCTTATCTTATGATTTCTTTTTTATAACTGAAACAGCTGAAATCACACACCTGAACATTGTCAAGAATCTCCTGGACACGAGTCAGTAAAGCTTTCTTCCTGTTAACCTGCTTTCTTGCTTCTACATCAAGTGCTTTCTGCTTTTCTTGTTGCATTTCCTTTCTTTTCTCAATGTTAAGCTGCAAAACATCATAAAAATGTAATTATTTCCCACGATAAAAATATCATAAAATCGGGAAGTTCTGAATCAGAAAGATTAAAAACATGTGCAACAGGCAAAACTAATCTATAGTGAAAGAAATCAGAACAGTGGTCTGGGTACTGAGTGGGATAGGGCATTAGAGATCTTTCCATGGTGAAGAAAATATCCTGTGTGGGTGGGAGCTATACATGTGTATGCCATATATCAAAACTCATGGAACTTTAATACTTAAGATCTGTGCATTTTGCTATGTGTAAATTATTTTCAGTTAAAAAGTTAAAAAGAAAAAAGTTTGTTCACTAATCAAATGTTCTAAAATGACAGAAATAAAATTAAAGCCCTTTTGGCCACTGCTGAGTTTTTTATTACTTCACTTGAATATTGACTTGAATATTCACGTTCAGTATCCTTCTTTTTTTTTTTTTTTTTTTGAGACGGAGTCTTGCTCTGTCACCTAGGCTGGAGTGCAATGGTACGATCTCGCCTCACTGCAACCTCCACCTCCTGGGTTCAAGCAATTCTCCTGCCTCAGCCTCCAGAGTAGATGGGCTTACAGGTGCACGCCACCCCGCCCACCTAATTTTTGTATATTTAGTAGAGATGGGGTTTCACCATGTTGGTGAGGCTGGTCTCGAACTCCTGACTTTGTGATCCGCCCACCTCGGCCTCCCAAAGTGCTGGGATTACAGGCGTGAGCCACCACGCCTGGCCCACGTTCAGTATCTTATTTCACTTGGTCAATTGGATTCCATAACTTTTAATTTTCTAACCAGTGCACAATTTAACTCTTTGCTGCCTCAAAAAATGTCCAAAGGTTTAATGATAAAAGAAACAGATAATGTATTATTTGCCTACAAAAGCAGAATACATCTTTTCTTTCACCTCACTCTACCTTCCAATAAAAATATAATGTACCTAAAAAATAGAAGGCTTCTAAGCATTGTATCTCTTTATAATGGATTTCAATCTTAATTATTAAGTCCTGGGAAATTAAGTCACTGTTAACAGTCAAAACTTATCATAGACTTACACAAATAGAAAACATATCATTAAAAAATTATTTCAAAAGTTGCAATATTCACCTATCAAATACAACATAAAAGTGTGGATTAGGTCCATAAACATCAGATTTTGCTTATAAATAAATAACATGGAGTCATAGACCATACACAACAAGCCTCAGACATTTTGGTCCACATTAAATCAAGCAATATGTTATCAAATAGCTGATAAATATGTTGTTTTAAAACTTTTTCCTAATTGCATGGTACCAAAGAATCATTACACAATTTACTTGATAATCAAAAGGAGAAAATGTGTACTTTAAAGAGCCATCTGGCAGTCACTACTGTAAGCAAGTGTTCAAACTAAACATCACTAATAGAGGGCAACTAAACATTATGTAACTTGTGATTTAATTTAGTATGAGGTGCAGGGCATCATCTCCAAAGAATTCCTTTTTTTTTTGAGATGGAGTCTCAGGTTGGAATACAGTGGTGCGATCCCAGTCCCTCCTGGGTTCAAGCCATTCTCCTGCCTTGGCCTCCTGCACAGCTGGGATCACAGGTACCCACCATCATGTCTAGCTAATTTTTATATTTTTAGTAGACAAGGGGTTTTGCCATGTTGGCCAGGCTGGTCTCGAACTCCTGACCTCAAGTGATACACCTGTCTCGGGCTCCCAAAGTGCTGGGATTATTTTATTTTTTTTTTTTTGAGACAGGGTCTCACTCTGTTGCCCAGGCTGTTGTGCAGTGGCTCGATCTCGGCTCACTACCTTTGCCTCCTGGGTTCAGTGGATCTTGGCTCACTGCAACCTTCGCCTCCTGGGTTCAAGTGATCCTCCTGCCTTAGCCTCCCACATAGCTGGGATTACAGGCATCCACCACCACGCCCAGCTAATTTTTGTATTTTTAGTAGAGACGGGGTTTCGTCACGTTGGCCAGGCTGGTCTCAGCCTCCCAAAGTGCTGGGATCACAGGCATGAGCCACCCCGCCCAGCCCTATCTTCAAAGAATTCCAAAAATCTTTAACCTGTTTATCAAACTTCACTTCCAGTTCATAAGAACTACAGGGACTAGAGAAACAAGTTAAATATCACTATTAGGAAACAATGAGACAAATCCAAGATCTAAGGAATTCTACAAGACGATAGCTCTGGTCTCTTTAAAAATTCAGCATCATAGTTTTGTTTTTTTTTAAAGATAGTATCTCACTCTGTCACCCAGGTTGGAGTGCAGTGGCATGATCAGGGTTCACTGCAACCTCAGCCTCCCGGGCTCAAGTGATCCTCCCACCTCAGCCTCTAGAGCAGCTGAGACTCCTGGTGCGTGCCACCACACCCGGCTGATTTTTGTATTTCTTGTAGGGATGAGATTTCACCACGTTGCCCTGACTGGTCTCAAACTCTGGGGATTAAGCAATGCAATCCACCCGCCTCAGCCTCCCAAAGTGCTGAGATTACAGGCGTGAGGCACCATGCCCAACCAATAAAAAAAATTGTTTTTAAGACATAGAGTAGTTGTTCTAGATTAAAATAAAGAAACATAACAAGCAAATAAATACTAATTGTGAACTTTGGATCCAGATTGGGGGAATAAAGTTATAAAAGGCATTTTGAGCACAAATGGAAAAATTTAAATATGAACAGAATTATTAGATATTATTAAAAATTATTTTCTTAAGATGTGATAATGGTATTGGGGCTTTACATAGGAGAATGTCTTTATTTTTAAGAGATGTACGCCAAAATATTTAGGGGAGCAATGTCAGGTCTCTGTGGTTTTCAAATAGCTAGGCAATTTTTAAAAATGTATGTCATATGTACACACACGCATACATGTATATAAAAATCACAAACACAATAAAGCAAAGATGACAAAAATGTTAAAAATTATTTAATCTAATAGTAAATCTATGGGTGGTCACTGCACTATCCTTTCAACTTTGCTGTATGTTTGAAAGTTTCATTACAAAAAGCTGGCAGTTAGCTCTGGTGTCTTTAAAAATTCAATTCAATTAATTAAATTAAATTTAAAAATAAATTTAAAGCTCACTTTTTTCTAATATTAGTTTGTGATTTAAAATAAAGTCATATACATTTTTAAAATATCCAATTAGTATCAAAGGGTGTATGATGAAGTGTCTTCCCTATTATCCTATATTCTCTCACCACTCCCCAGAAAAGGAATAGCCATCCTTTGAAAAACCCAAATGGTTAACCTATATTGGGTACCTCTTATGATCCAGGTGGTATTCTAACCATTTTATATCTACAAATTCATTTAATCTTCAAAATAGCCTTAAGAGGTAGGCACTATTTTATCCCCATTTAACAAATAAGAAAATAGACCACAAGTTTACACAGCAAGTAAGTAGCAAAGCAATGATTTGGACCCAGGCCAGAAGGCTCCACAGCCTAGGCTTTTTTTTCCTTCTTCTGGGAGAGGGTCTTGCTCTGTAGCCCAGGCTGGAGTGTTTTTCCTTCTTTTGGGATAGGGTCTTTCTCTGTAGTCCAGGCAATGATGCAATCCTGGCTCACTGCAGCCTGCAACTCCTAGGTTCAAGCGATCCTTCCGCCTTAGCCTTCTAGTAGCTGAGACTACAGGCACATGTCACTGCACCAGGCTAAGTTTTTAAAATGTTTTTGTAGAGATGAGGTCTCGCTATGTTGACCAGGCTAGTCTTGAATTCCTGGTCTCAAGCAATCCTCTTCCTTCCGGCCTCTCAAAGCATTGAGACTATAGGTGTGAGCCATTGTGCCTGGCCCAGAGCCTGGACCTCTAATCATGACTCTGTACTGCCCCTAACAGCATGCTGGCACACTGTGTTTTACACTAGATCATCGAGATCCTTCCATGCCTCAACATTTACATCTGCATTACTGTAATGGTATGTATGAGATTTTATAAAATGGACCATAAACTCCTCCACTACTGATGGACATTTAGGTTGTTCCTCAACCTCTGCTATTTTAAACAATGCTAATGTAACTTTGTACTTATTTCTTTGGGCTCACATATAATTGCAGGATATACCCAAAAGTGGAACTCCTGACCCAAAGGCTATGTATGCTTTTAAATTCTACCAAACTGCTCATCTAGAAATAAAATAAACTGATTCTTTTAGCAAAAGTGCATTTTCTCCACAATCTAAGGAACACGAGTTCTATTAGGTCTTTGCCAATCTACAATAGTAAGTAAAAAATGCCAATTCATTTGCATTTCTCTAATTCTGAATAAGGGCATCTCTTCAAATGTTTATAAGCCTCTCTTTTGTTTTTCCACGAACTGTTTTAGTTGTTCACTACAGAAAAAAACTATTTAAAAACAAAGCAAGTTTACCAGTGGAGAAAGGATAGCCACTCCATGAAAGCGAATAAGTGAGATACTTTCAGACTGAGCAGGGAGAAAGCTCTCTGTGGATAGTGATGCTTCTTGTATTCTGGCAAGACTTTTTTCACAAAACTTCTCATACTCCTCCATCTTCCCACAGTCACACTACAAGAGAGAAAAATGTTATTTTTAATGTACTGGGAAAAACAGATCTTAATTATTTGGCAGATTTTGTAGAGCATGAGAGAGTCCCTGTAATTCACAATTCCTATAACTGGTCCTCCCAGAATTGTCTTACTGATCAGGAGCTAATTCTTGGGTATGGTAATTCACCCCAAGAACCTGTCCAATTAAGATTTACTTTATATATTAAATATTTCTGAATATTATTGCATGTAAATCAATCTTTAAATGGGATTAATTTAGCTAAGAATTCAGTAAAACCTTCTTAAAGGAAACAAAGTTCTGTAAACCTTTACTAACTTCAGATTGTAAAATGGGATATTATATTTTAACAGGACTTATCTACACAAGAAAAACTATATCATACACAGGTAGAAAGACTGTAGTAAAAAAGCCTACTTAAATCAAAGAATATTTACTTTTAAAAATTTTCTATTTTGAAGTTCGAAGGTTACTCTCATCTTTTTTTTTTTTTTTTTTTTGAGACGGAGTCTCGCTCTGTCGCCCAGGCTGGAGTGCAGTGGCGCAATCTCGACTCACTGCAAGCTCCGCCTCCCGGGTTCAAGCCATTCTCCTGCCTCAGCCTCTCTGAGTACCTGGGACTACAGGCGCCCACCACCACGCCCGGCTAATTTTTTGTATTTTTAGTAGAGATGGGGTTTCACTGTGTTGGCCAGGATGGTCTTGATCTCCTGACCTCGTGATCCGCCCGCCTCGGCCTCCCAAAGTGCTGGGATTACAGGCGTGAGCCACCGCGCCCGGCCCTTTTTTTTTTTTTTTAAAGAGATAGAGTCTCACCATGTTGCCCAAACTGGATTCCAGTGACTATTCACAGGTTCAGTCACAGTGCACTATAGTCTCAAACTCTGAGACTCAAGCAATCCTCCTGCCTCAATTTGCCTATCTTAACACTATACTTGGACTGCATGGCACCAGCCAACTCAGTCGGAGGTAAAAAACAGAAAATCGATTGGCTCTGATATTAATTATATTTTATTGTTGAAAATTGGAACCATCACTAAACTACTTAAAACAATTCCAGTAATTTCACAGTTTCTGGGAAATTGTGATTATGAAAATACAAGGTAACCAGGAGGGATTAGGCATCACATTCATTCATTTAGCAAACAGTAAATATTGATTGCTTATTTGCACAGCATTATGTGTGGCACTGTTTCCTTTAAATAAGCAAGGGAAAATAAAAAGACATTATCAGAATCATAAGCAGCAAGGGTATGAACTATGGAAACAGAAAATAGGATACAATAATGTTCCTTTATGTCTTCATTGTAAAATAATTAGCTTCTTAACAAAAAAAGAGAGGGCAGGGAAATTCAATTCATGATGTAGGCTATGCAAAGATGAAATAGGATATGTCCTCGGTAGGCCTCAAAGTACTTAAAAATTCAGTACACCAAAGTATCAGGGACAAATTATAGTGCAATGAGAAATGGGAAAAAAAATAGTCAAAATTACAATCAGGTTATAAAAGAATAAGATATAATGCTATTTTTTACTAACTAGTCTAATCAATAACAAAACTTCTTCCTACTATTCAATCAATTGTAATTATTTGTGTTCAATCTATTTAAAGTAGGAATCTAATGACAAACAAATGGTTCTCTACAGTGTGAGTGAGGCTATTTTACAAGCTTTTATTTATTTTTAAAAAGCAAAAGTAAAAACAATAAAACACCTTAAGGCATAGCCTTTTTTTAGGTCTAGGTTTCAACTCACATTATTTCTTAACCCCATTTCTGCTCAAATATTTTATTTTTTAATCATGCCATGCATTCAGCAATACACAGAATGTAAATAGATTATACAAATAAAGTAATATATCTTCTATGGATACTCAAGCAAAGCATAAAATTCAATTTTAGAAGTGAGGGAAATTACTAAGGAAATATAATACTTTTATGGCCATAGTTTTATTTTTCTTTCAACATCATAGAGCTATGCCTCATTGTTTCAGAAAGTTATTCACATCCCTTAAATAGTACATGTATGTCCTACATCTTGCAGATGTATAATACTATATTATTATTACAGCATAACACAGCATATGACAACGCATTACTCATTCAAATATGAGTGCTAATATGGAGATTATACAATTTACTAGATGATCCTTACAGCATGACTGGATCCTTCTTATCCTTTAGTCTCAGCTTGGATATCCCCTCCTCAGAGAAGGCATCCCTGATGACCCCATCTAAATTAACTCTGCCTCGATCACTATCACATTACCCTGCTGTTTCCCAATTTTCACAGCACTTACCACTATCTGAAATTATCGTGTTTATTTCCTTGATTTTTGTCTGTTTTCCTCCACCAAAATGTAAGCGCCATAAGTACAGGTACCTTTTCAGTCTTGTTCACTGAATCCCCGTTACACAGAACACTATCAGCACACAGCAGGCACTTGATAAAAGTATTGAATAAATGAATAAGAATAATAATAAGCTCAAACAATGATGTAAACCAGAAGAAAAAAGGAAGGCAGACTGCAAAGGTAACCATTTAAGAAGTGAGCAGTCCATATCCCATGATTAAGCAAGAGGACACTATGCCTTTCACACTACAATTACCACTGTCAGCAAGGTTTTATTTTAAGGGAGCCTTGACTACAAGGCTACCCCAACCACAAATCTACCGCCCTATACCTTGCCATCAGGCATCACTGGTCCACTTCCAGTAATAATTTGTCAGCTACAGCAGGTTCAGACATGCCCTGTCTTCTCCATTTATACCACAGAGAACCACTGACCCTTGTCCAAATGAGCCTCTTTGCAAACCCCATAGACTCATGGTCTTATCTGCTCCTTACCCGTGCTCTGCCACACATGTCACTGAAAGGAGTGCTAAAAGTAACACAGAACAGATCTTGCTTTTTTTGCAGAACCTAGTGTTTCTTTGCCCATCAGTTCCCCCAAAGACGCAAACTTCTTGTAAAAGCGGTAAAGGGGAAGATTTCTTATTCGGATGCATACTAGCTGCAAGTTCTTGGCAAGCCAGTTACCGTCCCCACACCTGTTTCCTCCTCCGTAAAAGAGGGATGATCACAGTATCCGTCTCAAAGGAATCTTGTAAGAATTCAATGAGCTAATGCATGTAGGGCAATTAGCATAGTGCAGAACACGCAGAAAGCAACAAATAATGGGGACTGCTTTTCTTATTAAGAGGATAATGATGATGACGATTTTTAGCAGTAGAGTATGAATTCCTGGAGGGCAGCGACAGTGCTTTGTTCCCCGTAGGATTCAAATGAAACTGAAAAATACAGAAAAGGGGACAACGGCTTCCTCATTTCCCTGTCCCTAGACCTCTCCCCGTCAAATCAATCTCGAGATGGCTGCCATTTGCCTAAACTGGGGGTAGGGAGCTTGGATCGTAACCAGAATAGAATCAAAGGGTGGGAACCATCTAGCAACTCCAGGGGCAATCAATTACTTTATTATCCTCAAGTTTATGCCCCAGAGTGGCAAAGGCGAAGTAAGCAGCGCTCCTAGGGCCTTGGTTGTGGTAACCGGGGCTCATAAATGGCCAACGCACACCCCGGGGAAGCCTCCCTCTCCAGCACCGTGGGAGGGAGAAGAAAAACGGCCCAAACAATTTGATCACCACGATGGGGTTCTCCGGCTCTGGCCCGCGTTTTATTCACCAAGGACGACCCCCTGCCCTCTCCCCAGCGCCCCATGCCCACCTCCTCCAGCTCCTCCGATTTAAGACCCAAACTGCGGGCCCTCCAGGCGGGGCCGGCATCGGAGCATCACCTCAGCGCCAGGTGCTGGCTGCCCCGGGGGTCCCGCCTCCCAACAGCCGGCGCCTTTCCATGGGGCTCGAGGCCCGGGAGCCCAGCACAGAGCCCGCCCTCAGCTTCTCAGGGCGCCAATTTCGCCTAGCCAGACCACCTCTCAGCCCGGACCCGTCGAGGCTCGAGCCCCCTCCTCATGCACACACCTGATCCCCCAGGGCCCCTTCAGCTCCTCTCCCTTCGCCACGGGCCTTGTCAGGAAGCGAATGGCTCAAATGGCACTGACAGAGCGCAGCTCGGTCCGCCGCCGCCTTCTCCTCCTCCTCCCCGCCATATTACGGATCTCAGGCTGCAACGCGGGCTCCTGGCAACCGCCGCCGCTGCCACCCCGACTCCACCTCTCAGGGCCGGCACTTCCGGTGGTTGCTTCCCGGGCTGTTAAAACCGTTGGGCCACCAGAACACTACCATCCCCGAGATGCATTGCGCGCCCGCGAGGGAGGACGTAATGCTTACAGCCAGCACGCTGCACGCCGGGAAACGTAGTCTTCACTGCAAGCTAGAGACTAGAATTTATTAATAAATTTACTTATTTAGTAGAATAGGAACACCTCTCAGCGTCTGAAGCCCCCGAAGTGTTCCTTGAAGTTGCCTTTTTTTTTCTTATCTGTATAAAGATACCCCTTTCTATGCAGCCGTTAGAAAACATGTAACATTCACCAAAATATTTTCTTGTAGGTAAAAACTTGCTGAACCCATCGGGCGTGATGGCTTACGCCTATAATTCCAACATTTTGGAGGCGGGAGGATCGCTTGAGCCCAGGAGTTCGAGATCAGCCTGGGCAAAAAAAGGGAGACGGCATCTCTACAAAAATTTTAAACATTAGCCGGGTGGGGTGGCGTGAGCCTGTGGTCCCAGCTACTCAGGAGGCTGAGGTCGGAAGATCGCTTGAGCCCACGAGGTCGACGCTGCAGTGAGCCGTGATTGCACCACTGCATTCCAACCTGGGCGATACAATGAGACTATGTGAAAGAAAAAAAAAAAGGCTGAATCCTAGAGGCCAACTGGAAGGCTTAAGACATCTATCCCCTTTTGCAAGTCAGTGGGAAAATGCACTAAAGGAAAAAAAGGTAACAGAAAAATCCCTGAATATTTTTGCAAAGTTCTCTACATAAAAATGTTACCAGCCTTCCAAAATATGTCCAGGGGCCCCTTTTCATTCCCTAACTCGGCTTTACGGTCTATCTCTCTTACCCTCCTTCCAGTGCCTGTTTTTGTGTATGTAAAATGGGGGTTTTAAAAGTGCCTATCACAAGGGTGGCTGTGAGGCACAGTTGAGGTAACTCTTGCACAGTGCCTGGTACAAAAGCCCTTAGCAGAAGTAAGATTAGGGGGAGGAGGAGTGAAAATGTCACAAATCACTGGGGAGGCCTTTATGTCAGTCCCCACCCTGCCATTAACTGCTTAATTCACCTATCCTCAGTTTCCTTATCTATGAAATGAGGGAATCCTTAAAACCCCTTCTAGTTTTATAATCCGATTGTGCCTTCTTTCCTAGGCTCTTCCAGTCCCCCAGAATCAGGAAAATAAAGTCGATTGAAATCAGTCTCCTGAGATAGTAACTGTTAGGCTGTATTGAGAATGAGATAAGCATATAAAGTATTTGCTCACCAAGTACCTGGGACACGATAAATGCTCTGTAAACGTTAGGTGTACTTGCTAACTTTTATTTCCCCCCACGAGAATGTGAGTCCCATAAGAGCAAAAACCCTGTAGGTCCTGTTCAACTGTGTCCAGAGCACCTGGACCGGTATTTGGCACATCTTGAATTGAACTGAACTGAACTGAACTGAATTGAATTGAATTAGATTGAATTGATAGTCTAAGCATCCTGCCTCTCCAAGTTCCCTGGAATTGTTTCCTCAAGGGCAGATAAAGGAGTCACTAAAATCCCTTCCAGTCCTACAGCTTTAGGACGGTTGTTATCCCTCCTTTTTTCGCCTAGGAGTCTGCCCAGGTTGAAGTTCAGACCCCGGAAAACCCTAACCCACTTTGGGTTTGGAACGTGAGGCTGGGGGCCTGGGGCCTGGGCCCGCCCCCGTTGCCATGGAGCGGCTCCGCCCACTAGCGCTGCGAATCCCCATCCCTGATTGGCTGGGCGGCCTACTCCCTCTCTGGATGTGTCCGCTGCCGCCATTGTGCGGCGCTGGTCCCCTCAGAGGGTTCTTGCTGCTGCCGGTGCCTTGGACCCTCCCCCTCGCTTCTCACTCTCCTGCCCCAGGAGCCCGGCGGGTCCGGGACTCCCGTCCGTGCCGGTGCGGGCGCCGGCATGTGGCTGTGGGAGGACCAGGGCGGCCTCCTGGGCCCTTTCTCCTTCCTGCTGCTGGTGCTGCTGCTGGTGACGCGGAGCCCCGTCAATGCCTGCCTCCTCACCGGCAGCCTGTTCGTTCTGCTGCGCGTCTTCAGCTTTGAGCCGGTGCCCTCTTGCAGGGCCCTGCAGGTGCTCAAGCCCCGGGACCGCATTTCTGCCATCGCCCACCGCGGCGGCAGCCACGACGCGCCCGAGAACACGCTGGCGGCCATTCGGCAGGTGAGACCCCCACGCCTCGCGCCCCTTGGTCCTCCCGAGAGCTCGGACTTCTACTTTTCCTTCCCAGGGTTCCCCGATCTTCTCAGGACGGCCTTCCCACTTCCTCATTCGTCCACAAGGCACGCTCCCGGCCCTTGATCCCTCCCAGTGTCTAGGGATCTCCGGACTTGAGGTTTTATATTTACAGAAAACAGCAGATATGTATATCGTTTCTGTGCGCCTGACGCTGAGGTTACATCCAGGAACAAGGTCAAAAGTGTCCCTGGTTTACAGAGTGTACATCGGAGTGGGGGAGGCAAGCCTTAAACAAGTAAACACATAAATGAGATAACTTTAAGAGAGTGAAAGGTGCAATGAAGAAATCGGGGGAACTCGAAGGAAAGAGTTACGCTATTTTATTTAGATGGAATAGTCAAGGGAAATCGTCTCCGAAGAAGCAACATTTGAACAGAACCCGGAATTATAAGGAGCCAGGCAGGTGCAGAAGGTCTTGAGATGGGAATAATATAGGGGTGTTCAGGTAACAGAAGAGGCAGTGTGTGGCCTGACTTCAAGGAACAGAATAAAGACTGGTGTGTGAATGAAACAGAAAATGGGTCAGGTCAAATAGGGTCTTGGTCAGTAATTGAGGTTAGTCTAAATAGATCACCCTTCACAGGACATATGTTTGCTTGTCTTCTGAATCACTTGAGTAATTTCCTTATCACCTTTTCCCCAGACACACACATTCGCACTCGCACAACCCTGGCAGCTGGACTCATATCAGTTTCTGCCCCCTCCTTTTCACAAGGCACTCCTGAAACTTTTGGTACCTCCCAGCTCTTGGCATTCTCCTGGCTTCATAATAATGACAATTTACAGAGAGGGCTTTTCAGTGGATTAGGCACTTTTGCATCTGTGTAAATATATCTGATCCTCTTCTTTATTATTTTTCTCTCTCTCCTTCCTTCCTTCTTTTTTTTTTTTTAACTTTACAGAGTCTCACTCTTTTACCCAGACTGGAGGGCAGTGGTGCAATCTCCACGCACTGCAACCCCTGCCTCCCGTGTTCAAGCGATTCTCGTGCCTCAGCCTCCGGAGTAGCTGGGATTACAGGCGTGTGCCACCCTGCCCAGCTAATTTTTGTATTTTTAGTAGAGATGGGGTTCTGCTGTGTTGGCCAGACTGGTCTCAAACTCCTGGCCTCAAAGTGATCCACCCGCCTCGGCCTCCCAAGGTACTAGGATTACAGGCATGAGCCATCACGCCTGGCCTCCTTTTTTCTTTTTTTTTCTTTTTTTTTTCTTTTTTTTTAAACGAAGTCTCACTGTCTCCCAGGCTACAGTGCATCGGTGCAACCTCAGCTCACTGCAACCTCTGTATCCCAGGTTCAAGTGATTCTACTGCCTCAGCCTCCCGAGTAGCTGGGATTACAGGCATGAGCCACTGTGCCCAGCCAAGATTTATACTTTTAAAGCTGCACTCTGGCCCGTGTGGAGAATGTACTCTGGGTGTAATTTCATTCCTTTGCCACTGTTACAATAGTGTATCTGTTTTTGGAATACACTTAACTCACATTTATCAAGTTTTTCCTTCTATATCTCATTTATAATCTACCAGAAATTCTAGCACTGTCAGAAATGTATATATGTATATATACATTCAACTTTACCAATAATTTTATTTATTTATTTATTTATTTTTGAGACAGGATCTCTCTCTGTCACCCAGGTTTGAGTGCAGTGGGGCGATCTCAGCTCACTGCAACTTCCAACTCCCAGGTTGAAGCGATTCTTGTGCCTCAGGCTTCCAAGTAGCTAAGATTACAGATGTGCTCCTCCACTCCCGGCTAATTTTTTTTTTTTTTTTTTTTTAGTAGAGATGGTGTTTTGCCATGTTGGCAAGGCTGGTCTCGAACTCCTGACCTCGAGTGATCCACCTGCCTCAGTGGATTACAGAGTCCTGGGATTACAGGCATGAGCCACTGCCTGGCCAGCTTTACCAGTACTTCTATGTTATTCCAGTAATTGAGATAAAAAGATGAACCGCTTGTAATCCCAGCACTTTGGGAGGCCGAGGCGGGCGGATCACGAGGTCAGGAGATCGAGACCATCCTGGGTAACACAGTGAAACCCCATCTCTACTAAAAATACAAAAAAATTAGCCGGGCGAGGTGGCGGGCACCTGTAGTCCCAGCTACTCGGGAGGCTGAGGCAGGAGAATGACGTGAACCCCGGGGGGCGGAGCCTGCAGTGAGCCGAGATCGCCCCACTGCACTCCAGCCTGGGCTACAGCGAGACTCTGTCTCAAAAAAAAAAAAAAAAGATGAACCCCTGGTTCTAATTCACATATTAGTATATATAGGAGATATTGCAAGTTCAGTTCCAGACCTGAGTAAATAGTCAATAAAGCAAATATTGTAATAAAAGGAGTCGCAAATTTTTTGGTTTCCCAGTGCATATAAAAGTTATGTTTACACTATATTGTAATCTATTAAGTATTGTGTATGTGTGTATATATATATATATATATATATATGCACATATACACACATATATAGGTTTTCATCCATGGTTCCTGGCTCATAACTCTTAGCCCTTGCTACAGTCTTTTGTTAGGCATCCTAGGCATTAGGAGCAGACCTCAGGAAAGGAAACAGAATCTCTCCGACTTTCTCCTGCCCTCCTTTCACCTACCCCAAGGCAGGACTGGAATCTTTCCCTGTCTTTCAAATTGTGAGTCTTAAGACCCTCCTCAGAGAGGGACCCCACCCTATACCCTGGGGGAAGGAATGCTGACATCATGAAGCTTCCATAAAAACCTAAGAGGAATTAAAAAAATAAAAACTAAAATAAACCTAAGAGGACTTGAAGCCAATTGGTCAGAAGTTCCAGAGGCCCCAGCTTGCTATTTGTGTCTGGAGGAGGGTGGGGTGCAGTCTTGGGGACCAAGCCCTCAACCTATGATCTGACACTATCTCCAGGTAGATAGTGTCAGAATTGAGTCGGAGGATGCCCAGCTGGTGTCCACTACTTATCGGTGGGGAAAAACCCCCACATTTTTGGTCACAGAAGTCAGGGTTGATTGTTGTGAGAGCAGAGGGAAAATGTGATGTGTTTTTCCAAAATAGTTGTACATCTGTGTCACATGGGAAAAGGAAAAGATTTAAATAAGGCAGAAAAATCTCCACCCATAAAGGACATTACTGATAAATTTGACTATATTACCTTTAAAGATGTGTTTAAAAGGACATAATAAATAACAATGGCTGACATTTATTGAAATCTTAACTATTGACTAGCACAGTGCTCTGTGTTGTTTATGGGTACTTAAATAAAAACCTGTAAGGGAGTGACATGAGAATGATACACACCAACTTTAAGATGGTAATTACCTCTGGAGAGGAAAGGAGGAGAATGAAAGGGAGAATTTCAGCTGTATCTGTAGTGTTGATAGTAAAACTGAAGTGGATAAGAGTGCAACTTCTGCATCTTAGCTTGTGCAGCCCTGGGCAAGTTTCCTACTCTTTCTTTGTCTCAGTTTTCTTATCTGTTAAATGAGAATATTAATAGTACCTGCTTCAGGGTTGTGAGGATCAAATGAGTTAATACATTTAAAGCACTTAGAAGAGTGCCTGGCAAATAGAAAAGGCTCAATAAATAATAGTTTTTGTTTTTGTTTTAGTACAGAAAGAGACTGAGGAAATTAGGTCAAAATATTCACATAGGTTATATCTTTTTTACTGTAGATGTTTGCAATAGACCATGACTTAAAATATTTTTAAAAAAATTAAAAATCTTGATCATGGCTGGGCACAGTGGCTCATACCTGTAATCTCAGCACTTTGGGAGGCTGAGGCAGGAGGATTGCTTGATCTCAGGAGTTCAAGACCAGCCTGGACAACATGGTGAAACCCCATCTCTACAAAAAATACAAAAATTAGCTGGGCATGGTGGCACGTGCCGGTAGTCCCGGCTACTTGGGAGGCTGAGGTGGGAGGATGGCTTAAGCCCAGGAGGTGGAGGTTTTAGTGAGCTGAGATCATGCCACTGCACTCCAGCCTGGGCAACAGGCTGTCTCCAAAAAAAAAAGAAATCTTGATCGTAATGAGCATTTCACATCTTTATTGTGATGAGGAAGCCAAGGAAGCAAACATTAAATAGTGTGTCTCCAGAGGAGCATGAGTCATATAATTTAAAGTTCAAATTCTCTTTTTAGATAAATTCTAATCTACCTCATCAAGCTTAACAACTTACTGGCCAACAGCCAGTGCCGTTTACATAAACAAAATGTGATATGTCCTAGAAGCAGGCGTGGTGTCTTTGTGGTAGCGGGTGGAATTAAACCAACAAAAACCTGACTCATTTATGCCAAAGTAGTGAAATATCTGACTGATCAACAACCATAGGGTGATCATCAGAACTGCTGTACCAACAAAAAGTGCAGGTAAACAGTGGAATTGTCTAAGTATTCAAAAGCCATTGATGACCCATATAGTTAAACATCCAGAGAAAACATAAGTTCCTGAAGTCTCCTAGTCTTCCACTGTGAAAGTAAGAAGAGTGGGAAAATTTTTTTAAAGTTTTTAAAGAACCCATCAGTTAGGAATTGAAGTAAGGTTATATACACAGAAAACAGAAACAGGTCAGGATTGCTGTTTGGTGGGGAAGTGGAAGGAAAGTGAATCAAAAAGGACAGCTGTCTTAGGAGCCCTGCTGGTCTTTTGGGTGGTTAGATGCAAAATAATGTTTGTGGCCATTTGACAGCAATATTGTTGATGTTTTTGTTAAGGCAGCTAAGAATGGAGCAACAGGCGTGGAGTTGGACATTGAGTTTACTTCTGATGGGATTCCTGTCTTAATGCACGATAACACAGTAGATAGGACGACTGATGGGACTGGTCGATTGTGTGATTTGACGTTTGAACAAATTAGGAAGCTGAATCCTGCAGCAAACCACAGACTCAGGTAAGTAGTTTATTGTCACTTAAACAGATCTTTTAGCTTTTCTTGGAAATGACAGACACTGGTGCCTTCTAATTACATCTGCCCCAGGAGAGTTGTCTTGTTTTGTTTTGAACTGTATATAGGTCTCCTAAGTAATGAGCAAGTGCCAGGAACAACAGAAATTCGGCATTATGTTTTTAATCTTTCCCACTGAGGTTAAATTTGGCTTCAGAATTATTCTCAAGATAATACTGTCTAGTCATTATAGAATCATGAGGCTGAAAGCCATTGCTTGGCAATCTTCTTGCCTTCAGGTGTACCAAGAAGCAAATTATACATTCAATAAAAGCTTCAAGTAGCATTGTAATATCACATTTTAACTTAACCCATTTAATTCTTCTGATCCTCATAACAAACTTCTGAGGAATCACAGAATTGTAGGAATAGAGAGTATCCTAGAAATCATCTAGAATAGCACTTTGCAGTAGAACTTTCTGCAGTGATGGAAATATTTTATATCTGCACTGTGTAATATGGTAGGTACCTGTGGTTATTGAGCACTTGATATGTGGCTAGTGACACAAGGAAGTGAATTTTTAATTTAAATGTAAATTTAAACTGAAATAGCCATGTGTGGCTACCATATAGGATACTATAGATCTAGATCAATCTTGCCTTTAGAGATAATCCCAGAAAAGTTAAATTATTTACTCAAGGGCAAATAACTAGTTCATAAAGAAGCCAAAACTAGAATCTATCCCGTTTTAGTCCAAATCATGCTGTTTTTAGCTGCCCCTAGTGTCTTTCAACCCTGTAAGAGCAAAAGTTCTTTCAGTGTCTAATTTAATTCCTTCCTGGTAGAGTGTACACATAGCTTCCAAAGTATATACACCAGAGCTAATCTTACAAGCTGTTCCACAAAAACAGGGTTCAAATAAGATCAAACAGTGTACTGTGAATACTTCTGTTGTGGATAAACAGTCCACATCAGCTGATTCTTACTTGTAACTTAGCTTTTCTCAAACTTGCATGACCACAGAACCTACATCCTCTTCCCCACTTACAGCTGTAAGCACCCTTGGAATTGGTATGCTGAGTAATATACTGTACTTTGGAATGTGGTTATTTAAATCCCTCTCTGCTTGTCATCTTTGCAGTACTGAAAAGTGTGTGCTCACTGGTTATTCATGTAATATCAATTATCCAGACAATGATCGATTCTCTTGGAAAATTAAGTATTTGACCCAACAATTAAGTTATACTTTTTCCTAAAAGATGATTCAGACCTATTTTCCTAGGATCTGAAAACATTAGTCAGCCGAAGGAAATCATACTGTAGGCAGGAAAGAATATTGGTAACACTTGAGAATTATGAGTCCAAGTTGCTAGAATTGTTCTTGACTGTCATCAGATATTGTATTGTTCTGCTTATGCAAGGGAAAAGCTGGTTTTAATATTATAATGACATTGCAACTAATAAAATGTCAGGTTCAAAGTTAATACTTAAAGCAAAAATGTTTAGGGTCATCATTACCCTTAAAAATCCTTTAAGGGAGCACTGAGTCCATTTCTCTGGAATTTGTGCATCCTAGGAAAAAAATTGTGATTTTCAAAAAATCCCTTAAGAAGACACCATAGCAAAGGCAACATATTATCCCAATATCTTTAACACAATCAGTCTTTGCTCCACTATTGGAACGGAGTGTGTTTTCTATGATTGAACACTAAATGAAGTAATTGGCTTGTGTTTACGGATCATGTTGTGGGAAGAAATAGATATTTTCTCTAGAATTATGCTCAGTGTGATAGATGCGTGTCCTGAGAGGAGGGTAAGGAGGAAACTAAGATCAGCCAAAGGAACAACAAATTCAGGTCTCCCATCTTTCACTCTCAGGGAATAGAAATTGATTAGAATGGCTAGGATAATTGCCTGTAATGTTTAAATTATCCTTATCTTTTTTTTTTTTGAGATGGAATTTCACTCTTGTTGCCCAGGCTGGAGTGCAATGGCATGGTCTTGGCTCACTGCAACCTCCACCTTCTGGGTTCAAGTGATTCTCCTGCCTCAGCCTCCAGAGTAGCTGGGATTACAGGCACATGCCACCACACCTGGCTAATTTTTGCATTTTTAGTAGAAACGGGGTTTCGCCATGTTGGCCAGGCTGGTCTCAAACTCCTGACCTCAGGTGATCCACCCACCTCGGCTTCCCAAAGTGCTGAAATTACAGGCATGAGCCCACTGTACCTGGCCTATCCTTACCCTTTTTTTAAAGCATGATCTTACAGTTGAAATAATGCAGTTGAATTAGCATTAAGTTAAATAATAATTTTATTATGAGAGAAAAGCTAATTCCTTTTGTATCAAGCACTTAGTTTTCATTTTCTTTATCAGAAAATTATGTCTTAGAAAATTATTTATTTTAAACAGTTGCAGTTAAATAAATACACAATACAGTTAACAGATTTATGTATTCCTTTTTTTTTTTTTTTTTTGAGACGGAGTCTCGCTCTTTCACCCAGGCTGGAGTGCAGTGGCGTGATCTCAGCTCACTGCAAGCTCCGCCTCCCGGGTTCACGCCATTCTCCTGCCTCCGCCTCCTGAGTAGCTGGGACTACAGGCGCCCGCCACCACACCCAGCTAATTTTTTTTTTTTTTTTTTTGTATTTTTAGTAGAGACGGGGTTTCACCTGTTAGCCAGGATGGTCTGGATCTCCTGACCTCGTGATCCACCCGCCTCGGCCTCCCAAAGTGCTGGGATTACAGGCGTGAGCCACCGTGCCTGGCCAGATTTATGTATTCCTAAGAATTCCTCCTGCATAGGGTTCTATTAGGGAAATCACAATCTGAAAATTAAGTCTCTGAGTTTTCCAAAGGTGGCATATACTCGGCCCTTTGGGGAGTAGGGTTATTTATTAATAATGTTATTAATTCAATAGAAATTCAGTGATTTCTTAAAAATTAAATGATTTCTGTTGTTGCTGGTCTTTGGTCAAGAATATCTATATTTGAACACATGGAGGTTCCTGAATGATGGAGCCCCCAGAAAGGGCATGGAAGCTCTATGCCCCTTTCCCCATACCTCACCCTACGCATCTCTTCATCTGTATCCTGTGTAACATCCTTTATAATAAACCTGTAAACATGTTTATTTGAGTTCCACAAGCCACTCTAACAAATTAATTGAACCCAAGGAGGAGGAAGTGGGAACCCCAATTTATAGCTAGTGTCAGAAGCACAGAATTACCAGAAAAGGAAAACAAATCAAAACAAAACAAAACAAAAAACAGAAAAATAACATCCATTATACAGTGTAAGAAACCAAAGACCGTCAATCTCTAATCTCTGTGCTCAGGCATCTGTGTGCTTCAATTCTTGTCACCTGTGAGTCTTGGGTTTTCAATGCTCACTTGTCACCAGGATATGAATTAAAAATGTCTTAGGCACCACCATGTGGTCCAGTTGTCTTAACCTTTCTAAAAGTGCTTGTGCAAACCATTTACTTGTTGCTTCTTACACAATTACAGCCCAACCTACTTGTGGTTAAAAGCAACCATAGCATGTTTGAAAGTCTCATGCAATAAAAGGGAAGTTTATGATTGCATTTAGTCTGTACTTACTGGATGCTTTTGGTTTTATCAGTCCCAAGTACAGCAAACTCTGGATAATATGATTTACTTCCTCCATGATTCTTTCGACCTTCATATCAATTTTGCTAAATATGGAATGATTGACTAGCCAGAACAATCAGGAAAGAGAAAGAAATAAAAGGCATCCAAATTGGAAAAAGAGGAAGTCAGATTGTCCCTCTTTGCCGACAACATGATTTTGTATGTAGAAAAACCTAAAGACTTCACCAAAAAACTGTTAGAACTGATAAACAAATTTAGTAAAATTGCAGCATATAAAATCAATGTACAAAAATCAGTAGCATGTCCATACGTAAATAATGAACTAGCTGTAAAAGAAATCAAGAAAGCAATCCCATTTACATAGCTACCCAAAAAAACCCAATAAAATACCTAGGAATAAATATAACCAAAGAGGTGAAAGAGCTCTACAAGGAAAACTACAAAACACTGATGAGAAAAATTAAAGAGGACACAAACAAATGGAAAGACATCCCATGCTCATGGATCAGAAAAATTAATATTCCTAAAGTGACCATTCTACTCAAAATAATTTACAATTCAGTGCAATCTCTATCAAAATATCAGACATTCTTCAGAGAAATAGAAAAGCAACAATCCTAAAATTCATATGGAGCCGTAAAGAAGCCCAAATAGCTAAAGCAATACTGAGCAAAAAGGACAAAGCTGGACGTATCACACTACCTCACTTCAAGATATACTACAAAGCCACAGTAAACAGCATGGTATTGGTATAAAAACTCACACACACACACAAAACAGATACATAGACCAATGGAATACGATAGAGAATCAAGAAATAAATCCATATATTTACAGCCAACTGATTTTCCATGAAGGCACCAAGAACATACAGTGGGGGAAAGGACACTCTCTTCAATAACTGGTACTGGGTAAACTGGATATCCATATGCAGGATAATGAAACGACCCCTATCTCTCACCATATTTAGAAAATCAACACAAAATGGATTAAAAGTTTAAATTTAAGACCAGAAACTATAAAACTACTAGAAGAAAACATAGGGGAAATGCTCTGCGACATTGGTCTAGGCAAAGATTTTGTGGCTAAGACCTCAAAAGCACAGGCAAAAAAAACAGGCAAATGTGACTATATTAAACTAAAAAGCTTCTGCATAGCAAAGGAAACAATCAACAGGGTAAAAAGAAAACCTGTTGAATAGGAGAAAATATTTGCAAACTATTCAACAGACAAGTAACTAATATCCAGAATATACAAGGAACTCAACAGCAAAAACAATAATAATCCCATTAAAAACATCTACTCAAATCCTAATTTGAATAGACATTTTTCAAAAGAGGATACACAAATGGCCAACAGGCATATGAAAAAACACCACAAATTATTAGAGAAATGCAAATCAAAACCACAATGAAATACCATTTTATCTAGTTAGAATGGCCATTATTTAAAAGATTTTTAAAATAACAGATGCTGGCGAGGATACAGAGCAAAAGGAACTCATATTCGTTGGTGGGAATGTAAATTAGTACAGCCATTATGGAAAACAGTATGGAGGTTTCTCAAAAAACTAAAAATATAGAACTACCATACAATCCAGTAATCCCACTAGTTGGTATCTATCCAAAGGAAAGGAAACTAGTGTATCAAAGGCATACTTGCACCCCCAGGTTTATTGCAACACTATTCACGATAGCCAAGATACAGAATCAACCTAAGTGTTCATCAGTGGATGAATGGATAAAGAAACTGTGGTAAATATACTCAATGGAATACTATGTAGCCATAAAAAGGGATGATATCCTGTCATTTGCAGCAACATGGATGGAACTGAAGGTATTATGTTAAATGAAATAAGATAAGCCAGGCACAGAAAGGCAAATATTACATGTTGTCACTCATATATGGGAGCTAAAAAAGTTGATCTCATGGAGGTAGAGAGGAGAATGATAGTTACCAGAGGCTGGGAAGGGTATAGGGTTGGGGGAAGAGGAGAATAAAGAGAATTTGGTTAATGAGTACAAACATACAGTGAGAAGGTATAAATTCTAGTGTTCAATAACATAGTAGGGTGATTATAGTTAACAATCTGTTGTATATTTCAAAATAGCTAGGAGATTTGGATGTTCCTAACACAAAGAAATGATAAATATTTGGGGTGATGGACATCCTAAAGACCCTGATTTCATCAGTATACATTAGGCACATATCACAAAAATATGTCCAAGTATATAGCAATAAAAATGTGGAAAAAAGAATATAATTTGGTTCAAATTATTACAGTAGGACAGGCGTGGTGGCTCACACCTGGAATCCTAGCACTTTGGGAGGCCAAAGCAGGTAGATCACTTGAGGTCAGGAGTTCAAGACCAGCCTGGCCAACATGGTGAAACCCCCACCTCTACTAAAAATACAAAAAATTAGCCAGGCGTGGTGTCACATGCCTGTAGTCCTAGCTACTCGGGAGGCTGGGGCAGGAGAATTGCTTGAACCTGGGAGTTGGTGGTTCCAGTGAGCTAAGATTGCACCACTACACTCCAGCCTGGGCAATAGAGCAAGACTCCGTCTCAAAAAAAAAAAAAAAACTTACATTAAATTATCGTTGGACTTTGCCATGGTCGAAGAAAGGAAGTTGGAGAAAACATTCTTTCCTTTTGATTGAGAGACATTTGCAAAATGTTTGTTACAATACAGTTTATCTGTTTCTCTTTTTTCTTACAATGTGTTTTCTCTTCTCTTACAGGAATGATTTCCCTGATGAAAAGATCCCTACCCTGAGGGAAGCCATTGCAGAGTGCCTAAACCATAACCTCACAATCTTCTTTGATGTCAAAGGCCATGCAAACAAGGTACAGTTTAAACTGTGGACTTCACTTTGTTAAAAAGACATCTTATTTCATTGACAGTCATTTCCAAAGTTACATATATTTTGTGATTTATTCTTTTTAAAACTTATTTTTATAAATTATATTTGTTTAATGGAAATGTACAATGCAGGAATCTATATCATTTAAGGAAACAGTACATTATGGAACTTTTTAACCTTTTATGGAACCTTTACAAAACTTCTGATATTCAATAACCAGCACAAAATGGAAGAGTCAAGTTTCTATTATTTACATAAAGCATTTACAAAAGATATTAAGTAAACAGTAAAAAAGGCACTTCTAGAAAAAACTACTCAAGTAACCTCATAAAAAGGAATTCCGAAGTTGTACACAAGACCAATTTTATCTAGCTTAAAAGTTAAGGGCCTTATATGGACAACTATGGACTGCATTTAAAGAGAATTCCTATATTAAAAGCTTCTAATAGTTAACAGAACACATACCTTTTACATAGATGTATCCGTTTGTATAATTTATATCCCTTACGTATAGTTTTTTATTCATTGATTTTAGCAGTTATACTTTTATCAGAAAATCATTTATTTTCTTCAAATGTGTTTGACATTCCTAGGTAAAATTTTGCTTAAATTTTAGGGCCTGCACTTTTACTCATAAGAACATATTATTACAGTGAAAATCAGTTGGAAGATATGATTCTGATTACATTTGTTCTCTTATAACCAGCTTTTCAAGTGCAAGTACTTTTTTCCCCATTTGGGCAACTTGAGTATTTTTCCCCTAGCAATATTAATAATTGGTAATGGCCATCTACTGGTTGAGAATTCTGACGATGCCAATTTTTTTTTTATTAATCCCATGATATCATTGAAACCAGTTGTTAAAACCCAAAATGGGCCGGGTGGGGTGGCTCACGCCTGTAATCCCAGCACTTTGGGAGGCCGAGGCGGGTGGATCACCTGAGGTCAGGAGTTCGAGACCAGCCAGGCCAACATGGCGAAACCCCATCTCCACTAAAAATAAAAAATTAGCTGGACATGGTGGTGGGCACCTGTAATCCCAGCTACTCAGGAGGCTGAGGCAGGAGAATTGCTTGAACCGGGGAGACGGCGGTTGCAGTGAGCTGAGATTGTGCCAGTAGTACTCCAGCCTGGGTGACAGAGTGAGACATCGTCTCAAAAAAAAAAAAAAAAAAACCTGAAATGTGGAGCCTAAGTATACACTCTAATTTTATTATAGTTAACTCTTCTTTTTGAAGAAGGAAGAGAATGGTAACTAATGTATTATTCTGGTAAACTGATAGTTGTATACATCTAGGTTTTCCAATTGGTCTGCATTAGAATCACCTGGCATATCTATTTTAAAATACAAATTCCTGGGCCATTCTCCCTAGGGAAGAGATTCTTACAATGTCTAGGGTGGGCTCAAGGAACATGTATTTTTAATGAGCACCTCAGGTGCTCATTGTTGATGTTGCAGCCCGCATTTGGGAACCCTGATAGGTCCTACATTTCACCCATGGTATACTGACTTTCATGCTTATTCTCTTAGTTTTTTTTTTTTTTTTTTTGAGACAGAGTCTCACTCTGTCACCTAGGCTGGAGTGCATTGGTGCGATCTCGGCTCACTGCAACCTCTGCCTCCGGGGTTCAAGCAATTCTCCTGCCTCAGCCTCCCAAGCAGCTGGGATTAGAGGCGTGTGCCATCACACCCGGCTAATTTTTGTATATTTAGTAGAGATGGGGTTTTGCCATGTTGGCCAGGCTGGTCTCAAACTCCTGGCCTCGAGTGATCCGCCCACCTTGGCCTCCCAAAGTGCTGGGATTACAGGTGTGAGCCACCACACCTGCCTTCTCTTAGAATACTTTTTAAAAAGAAGTAGACATTTTTTTAAAAAATCTAGCTATTTGGTTTTCTGGATGGGTGCTCATGGGTGTTCAGCCAAGACTGGGTAGAACATAGTGACCTAATTCACCAAGATGGTAGTAGAAGGGACAAGTGTAGGCAACAAAGTGGAGCTAGTAGAGCACGGTGGCCAAAATCATGGGCTTGGGACTCCAATAGTCTTTGACTGAGCTCTTACTACAGGGTAACCTTAACTTTGATGAGCTTCAGTTTTTTCATGGGTAAAATGGGGATACTAAAAGCAGTTACCACATAGGGTTGTTGTGAAAATTAAATAATGTAAAAGCAAAGAGTTTATAGTGCATGTCTTTGTTCAAACAGCAAAAAAAAAAAAAAAAGAAAGAAAAAACAGCTTTCTATAGCTTACCTTCAGTTGCATTAGTGAAGAGGAGGCATGATATGGATAATTTGTGTTTTTTTTTATTTTGGTGGGAGAATGCATTTTGCCCATCATATTTGGTTAGGGGTATGTGTGACATTCCAAAAATTAGCAGTGTTTCACAAATTATGCAGCAGCAGCATTGCGTCCTACATGGCTGGTGACTTTCTTGTTGTTAGCTGCTATTGATGTCACTTCACTAGGGGTTACCAAATAATACTTAAATTCTATCATGTCTTCTTCATTTCGTAGCTAGACTACTATAAAAAGAAACTTCCATTCACCTTGGGAAGAATTGGGAGCCCCTTAACTCTTCCCAGTCCCTCCTACCCTTGCCCCATTGCTTCTCCCTCCATACTGGTGATGGGTAATACGTCCTCTCAGTCCCCTGGACTGAGAAGTCTACCCTCTGTAGTTCCCAGACTGGCTGGCTCATGTTTCATTTGGAAGAGGCACAGTGATAGAGCTTGTGGGTATGAAAAGACTTTTCATACTGGCTAAACTAGGGTATAAGGCAAGGAAAATTTTGCCTCTGGCCTCATCTGGCTTATGGCTTACCACACTTTTCAAAAGTATGACAAAAGGGGTGAGGCCCTCAGAAGGAGTAAAGCAGCAGTACTCCACCTTCTTCCTTGTTTGCTGCTGGTGTGAGTTTAAAATGCATCCCAGTGGATAATAGATTCTGCCAATACTTTCAGCACCTCCATTTCTAGTAAACTTCTGTTTTATTCCATAGGGTTGTACTTAATATATGATAGTTATTGGCTGAGGCTATCTATCACATTTTAATCAATTTTAAATATATGAATCTCTTTATTTTACAGGCTACTGAGGCTCTAAAGAAAATGTATATGGAATTTCCTCAACTGTACAATAATAGTGTGGTCTGTTCTTTCTTGCCAGAAGTTATCTATAAGGTAACATTTGGGATTTTTCTTGTACGTATTAGGTGAGCTGGTGTAGATAATTGCAATGGGCTGCGTAAGCACAGGATAGATGCCTATTAAATTGAACTGCGTCAAGGTCACAGTTGAGAAGCCCCCTTTTAAATTAACAAGAGAAATTCCAGAAGGGGAATGTACTGATACCCCTTACAGAATGCCATTATTCCTCTTTTGCCCCTTCTTTTATGTTGTTTATAGGCTCATTCAGATTACTGTGGTAAAATTCTCACAACAGAAAAGAATTATGTAGCCCCCTCTTCTCACCAACTAACAGCAGAACATACCTTCATAAAATAAATTCTTAATTATGGAGAATCTAAAACATGCATAAAATAGAGTAGTACAGTGCACCCCCCCTTAACCATGATCCAGCTCATTTCACCCATAACCCTACTGATCCTCCCCAGTGTTATTTTGAAGCAAATCTTATTCCATCCATAAAATTGCATTAAGAATCTTTAAAAAGTGATGCCATTTTATTTTAATTTAATTTAATTTAATTTATTTATTTATTTATTTTTAAAGACGGGTTCTCCCTCAGTTTCCCAGGCTAGAGTGCAGTGGTGTGATCACGGCTCACTGCACTCTTGACCTTCCAGGCTCAAATGATCCTCCTGTCTCAGCCTTCCAAGTAGCTGGGACCACAGGAGCACGTCACCACACCTGGCTAATTTTTTATTTTTATTTTTTGTAGAGACAGGGTCTCCCTGTGTTACCCAGGCAGTTCTCCAACTCCTAAGCTCAAGCAATCCTTCCGCCTCAGCCTTTCAAGGTGCTAGGATTACAGGCATGAGCCACCATAACCAACCTAGTGATGCCTTTTTAAAAACATAGCCACAATGCCATTGTCCCATCTAAAAATTATTAACAATAAATTCTTCATATCATCAAATATCCAGTGTTTAAATTTTGACTTGTCTCAGAAATGTCATAAATGGTTTTTTGTTTTTCATAAATTGCTCATTTGAATGGGACCCAAATAAGATCTGCGTGTTACAATTGTAGATCTTTTTTTGTTTGTTTTTGAGACAGAGTCCCACTCTGTCGCCCAGTGGTATGATCTCATCTCGTCGCAACCTCTGCCTCCTGGGTTCAAGCAATTCTCTTGCCTCAGCCTCCTGAGTAGCTGGGATTACAAGCACACACCACCATGCCTGGCTAATTTTTTTTGTATTTTAGTAGAGACAGGGTTTCGCCATGTTGGCCAGGCTGGTCTTGAGCTCCTGACCTCAGGTGATCTGCCTGCCTCGGCCTCCCAAAGTGATTACAGGTGTGAGCCACTGTGCCCTGCCGGCAACTGTAAATCTTAAAACTTGCAGGTTCTGTCTCTCTCTCTCTCTGTTTTTTTGGGTTTTGTTTGTTTGTTTGTTTTGGGGGGGGACTCCTTGTTTTGTATTTACTGAAGAAACCAGATTATTGTTTTGTAGAGTTTACCCAAATCCAGATTTTGCTGATTATGCCATGATATGGTTTAATACTTTTTTCTCTTTATTTTCTATAAACTGGTAGCGAGAGCTGGAAGCTTGCCTTGTTGAGGTTAGGGTTGGTTATTCTTGGCAAGGTAACTCTAGAGGTGAGGTTGTTTGTCCGTCAGGAGGCACTTGACATCTGGTTGACTCCTGTTGTTGTTAGCTGCTGTTGATGCTCATTGGCCAGATCTGTACATTTTCTAGGGAGCTACAAAATGTTGATATTTTAATTCTATTACTTCTTGCATTAGCTGAAATAGATCTATAAAAAGAAACTTTCCCTCCTCTACTATTTAGTTACCAAATAGGCAGAATAAATGCTTAATCTTTCCTTTTATTTACCAGTTTGCAAAATAATGAGCTGGTTCCATAGCATTCTTTACCAGTGACCAACAGAGCATACATTGAAAATTTTTACAGTGAGGATAGAGCCTATCAATAGAAGCTGTCATGGAGATGAATAGGGTCATGGGGCTTGTAGACATTTGGAACAGTGTTTCCCAAACTTCCTTGACCACAGAGTCCTTTAAAATGTGTAAGACATTCCCCCAGAGGAGCACAAGAGCAGAGACTGAAGAAACTCTTCATTTCTCTGTTGTCCTCTCCCATTCTCTCGTCACAATTCCTTCTCTCCATTCCCACCTCACTTCCCCATCCTCCTCCTCACCCCTGCAACTCTTCAGCCATTTGCTCTGGAAAGGGTCAAAACTAAATGGCCCATCTTGAACTGACCTTGGTTCCATCCTCATTGACTTCTAATTAATTATCTCCGGCCAGGATTTAAGTTGATATCCAGTTAAAAGTTTATTCTCGTGACGTTATTAAAATTTGATCCTGAGGTTTTAATTTTTCCATTTTAAAGATAGGATTGCAGTTTTTAAGGTTTGTGAAAAAAAAGTTCTCATATGTGCCACATATTAATGCTTTACATTCTTCACATTATTTTCTCAAAGGGTTTATGATTGAGAACTTATTTAGTAGATAGCGGGGCAGGGTACCAACCATGACCACCTCATCTGGTTGAGCACATTGGCTAAATCTAAACTAATAAGTATTCAACTTTATATATGATCATTATTTTACTTCCCCAAATTCCTTTTCAGATGAGACAAACAGATCGGGATGTAATAACAGCATTAACTCACAGACCTTGGAGCCTAAGCCATACAGGAGATGGGAAACCACGCTATGATACTTTCTGGAAACATTTTATATTTGTTATGATGGACATTTTGCTCGATTGGAGCATGCATAATATCTTGTGGTACCTGTGTGGAATTTCAGCTTTCCTCATGCAAAAGGATTTTGTATCCCCGTAAGTTGGAAGGTTTTTTATTTTACCCAGACACATGTCCTGAATGCTCCTATTTGAAACGAAGGATTAACAGAGTAGACAACCTGAATTGGTTTTGACCTGCAAAGCTTACCATGCCTCTAAATTGGATTGCCAATTTCACTTCTTAGGTGGGAAGAGTTCAGGCATATTTCACTGTTTTCAGACCAAGTCGATCACATATTTTTGGTTTTTTAGTGTATTTTGAAGAAAAGAAAATGAACCTGTGAAACTATGCTGAGAAAGGGATTTTATTTCTGTGACTGGTTTTTTTGAAAGCCAACACAGGATCCTGGAGAGAACCACAGTGAAGACATCCTGTGGGCACCATCCTCCCCGCTACCATCTTACGTTATAGGCACTCCCCCACCTCTCCCCATAAAATTTCCGTTTCCTAACCTGCTAGCGATCTCGGAATCATTTCTTTGGCAATTCTATATCTGTATATTTCAGCCATTTAGAGTTACAAGTCTAGTATTATTTCAGACATACATGATTCAGTTCAATAAATATTTGGTAAGTGCCTACACTATTGCAAGGTTCCATATTGAGAAGCTGAAGATGCAGTGGGTAAAGAATCAAAGCCATGATCTCTGCCCTTGTGACATTTACAGCCAAGTGGGAGAGAGAGAGATGCTAATCAAATAAAAATCCAATCAATATAAAGTTAAAACTAAGATACAGGCTATGTCAGAGAGAACAGTGTGCACGGACTGTAATCTGATCTGGTCTGGGTTGTCAGAAACAGCATCCCCAAGGAAGTGACAGTTAAGCTAAGATCTGAAGGGTGAGTGGGAATTGGGAGGAATCCAGATCAGAGAGAAAAATACATGTAATGTGCTCTGGCAGGAAGAAGCATGGTTCTTTCTAGGAATTGAAAGAAAATGAATATTCTTTCAATTAATTTAAAATTAATCAGCACGGAAAAGAAAGGGGGAGTGTGGTGTGATATGAAGCCAAGGAGACAGGTCGGGGCCAGGTCAGGCACACCTTCAGTGGCTGTGCCAAGGACAGTTGGGGGTGGCGATCATTAGTGAGCTACTGAAATGTTTTAAGCTGGGACAATGTAGGGAGGTTCATGGCATCCTGGGTTTTGGAACAGTCCCTCTGATCACAGTGCAGAGGCCAGGTAGGAGGCATTCTCTGGGCACTATTGGTATGCAGTGAACACCATACACAGTGGCTATTATAGATTCCTGAGACAGCTGCTTATTCTTCTAACAGGATTGGCTTTCCTCTTTCCCCAGGGCTTACTTGAAGAAGTGGTCAGCTAAAGGAATCCAGGTTGTTGGTTGGACTGTTAATACCTTTGATGAAAAGAGTTACTACGAGTCCCATCTTGGTTCCAGCTATATCACTGACAGCATGGTGGAAGACTGCGAACCTCACTTCTAGACTTTTACGCTGGGACGAAACGGGTTCAGAAACTGCCAGGGGCCTCATACAGGGATATCAAAATACCCTTTGTGCTAGCCCAGGCCCTGGGGAATCAGGTGACTCACACAAATGCAATAGTTGGTCATTGCATTTTTACCTGAACCAAAGCAAACCCAGTGTTGCCACCGTGCACCATGGAATGCCAGAGTTCAACACTGTTGCTCTTGAAAATCTGGGTCTGAAAAAACACAACAGCCCCTGCCTTGCCCTAGCTGAGGCACACAGGGAGACCCAGTGAGGATAAGCACAGATTGAATTATACAATTTGCAGATGCAGATGTAAATGCATGGGACATGCATGATAACTCAGAGTTGACATTTTAAAACTTGCCACACTTATTTCAAATATTTGTACTCAGCTATGTTAACATGTACTGTAGACATCAAACTTGTGGCATTACTAATAAAATCATTAAAAGGAGCACTAAAGGAAAACTGTGTGCCAAGCATCCTATCCTAAGGCATACGGAATTTGGGGAAGGCACCATGCAATCCAGTGAGGCTTCAATGTGCAGCAGCAACGAAAATGGTAGGGAGGTCTTGAAACCAATGAGGGATTTACAGCATCTTGAATAGAGAGCTGCAAACCACCAGGGGGCAGAGTTGCACTTTTCCAGGCTTTTTAGGAAGCTGCAACAGATGAGAGCATAGGCAATTAGAACTGGAAGAAACTTCCAAAAGCATGTAGGTTTGTCTTCATTTTACAAATGAGGAAACTAAACTCTGTGGAAGGGAAGGGGTTGCCTCAAAAGTCACAACTTAGCTGGGCACAGTGGCTTATGCTGATAATCCCAGCAATTCAGAAAGCTGAGGCAGGAGGATTACTTGAGGCCAGACTGGGCAACATAGCAAGACCTCATCTCTAAAAAATTAGGCATGGTGATGCATGCCTGTATTCCCAGCTACTCAGGAGGTTGAGGTGGGAGGATCACTTGAGCCCAGAAGTTCAAGGCTGCAATGAGCCATGATTACACCATGGCACTACAACCTTGGTGACACAGTGAGAACCTGACTCTTAAAAAAAAAAAAAAGATAACTAGAACTTCTTGTTTACAGTTAGCCAGAAACTATACAAGTGGTTTAACATGCATTATCTTACTCAATCCATACAAAAGTCTTAGGGAGGTGTTAGCACTCTTTCTACTGATGAAGAACTGAGGTACTTCATAAAACCACTTACTCAAGGTGTCTTGAGTCTGGTACAATTGGTATTCAAATCTAGGTCAGTCTGCCCCCAGAGCCACTACCCTTACCCCCCACTGAATCTGCCTTTATATTGTTGAGCCCATGACCCCAACTCTGCTCTTTCCAATTTGAACTTCCAGGGATTTTATTGTGAACTTAAGTAGCAACATTAAAATGAAGTTGAATTTTTTTTTAATGGCAACGCCGTCTGTCTCCTCTAGCTTACCCCTTCTCACCTTTCAACCCCATCTGTGGCTTTTGTCCAGGCCCACAGTTTAGCCATGGCTTCCCTCCTGCATCCCTGCCGTGGGTTGCTGGCCTCACACTTGCAGCAGCCGGACAGTGATTTTAGAAGGCCACCAGTCCCCACAGCTATGTGACAATGAGAAGCAAACTTTTTTGTGACAGATTGTATTGGCATAGGCATGATAGATAGATGGGGCTTGGTACATTTTGAATCAGCATTTGCAAAAAAGTTGTCTTGAATTTTAAAGTGAACAACAAAGATTTGTTCATTGAGTGGAACAAATGTCTAAACTGCATGTACTTCCGTGCCATGTTATGACTAGAGTGAAAGAGGGAGGAAAAAGTGACCAAAGAAGATACATCAGGCCAGGTGTGGTGGCTCATACCTGTAATCCCAGCACTTTGGGAGGCTGAGGCGGGTGGATCACTCGAGGCCAGGAGTTTGAGACCAGCCTTGGCCGTGATGGGGAAACCCCGTCTCTACTAAAAATACAAACTAGCTGGGCATGGTGGCACATGCCTGTAATCCCAGCTACTCAGGAGGCTGAAGCAAGGAGAATTGCTTGAACCCAGGAGTCAGAGGTTGCAGTGAGACAAGATTGCACCACTGCACTCCAGCCTAGGCCAGAGAGCGAGACTCTGTCTCAAAAAAAAAAAAAAAGATACCTCCGTGAACTGAATTCAGCCCTGGGGTACCTTCTGAGGGTACACGGCAACTGGCAGGGAAGGATTTCTCTTGGGGGCGGTATGGAGTTAATATCCCTTGGCCAAGTATGGTGACTTATGCCTGTAATCCTGTCACTTTGGGAAGCCAAGGCGGGAGGACTGCTTGAAGCCAGGAGTTCAACACTAGCCTGGGCAACATAGTGAGACTCCATCTCTACAAAAAATTTAAAAATTGGGGCTGAGATGGGAGGATCACTGGAGCCTAGCAGGTTGAGGCTGCAGTGAGCTAGAATCGTGTCATTGCACTCTGGCCTGGGCGACAGAGTTTGACTCCAATCTCTAAAAATTTCATAATAATAATCCCTTTGTATTGTGGGAAGATCTCTAAAGAGCCATGAGATCTGTGTCTCTTGATCTTTATCCCAAATCCATTTTGCCTTTGATTCAGCCAGGCCAAATTAAGGATTTAGATCCTATGCTAAGATGGTCAGGGCCTCAAAAGGGTCTCACAAACTCCCTACCAGTAGGGTTTACGGGTTCCACCTGTCACCATGACAGAGCTCTCATGCCAGACACCCTCACAGGACATGGGCCAACCAGTGGGAAGCTGCCTTGGAGTAAGGGCGCTAATTCCTGGCTTAATCAATTAATTTACCAGAAGCCACACATGCAGAGTCACATGATATAAACCATTCATTCATCTCACAAATAGGGCACCTCATGTATGTCACACTCTGTCCTGGCATGGAGAATACAATGGTGAAATAGAAACAATACAAGTTTTGCCTCACATTCTTCTAGGGGCTGAGATGGCTGACAAGAAAGAAAATAGGCCAGGCGCAGTGGCTCATGCCTGTAATCCCAGCACTTCGGGAGGCCAAGGCAGACGGATCACCTGAGCTCAGAAGTTCAAGACCAGCCTGACCAACATGGCAAAACCCCATCTCTACTAAAAATACAAAAGTTAGCCAGGCGTGATGGTGAGTGCCCGTAATCTTAGCTACTCCAGAGGCCGAGGAAGGAGAATCGCTTGGACTCAGGAGGCGGAGGTTGCAGTGAGCCGAGATCAGCCACTGCACTCCAACCTGGGTGACAGAGTGAGACTCTGTCTCAAAAAAAGAAAGAAAAGAAAAAGAAAAGAAAGAAAAAAAAGAGAAAAAAATGAAGAGTAAAACATAGGCTTGATGTTGATTCATGTGATGGAGAAAAAGCCAGGCAGGGGTATAGAGAGTGCCGGGAGCAGGGCCTTGTATGTCAATTTTCAACCACAGGTTGGTTGAGAGAGTGACATTGGGGTCATAAAGGACAGAAAGGAGGTGGAGAGGCCAAGAAGAGACCCCTTATAGGGCTGTGTGTGTGATAGACATGATGAGGCTTCTGGAACTCTTAGTGCTGATGTGGTCAGCTCTGAGGATCATGGGGAAGCCCTACTGTCTAGGACCTCACAGATGAGAGAGGAAGCTTATGTCCGTAGGCACACAGTGCGGTGTATAACACTTGACTGAGTCAGAGAGCCACAGGAGCCACAAGGCATTTAAGGAGGGAAACAGAGTATAGGCCCCATGCTCTGTCCACACCTGTCCCTGCCATCTCAAAGCCCTACCGTGGGAGCAGGGAGGCTCCCATTAGGAATTATCAAATTCAGTGGAAATCAACCTCACTTTTCTTTTTTTGAGACAGGGTCTCATTCTGTCACCCAGGCTGGAGTACAATGGCTCACTGCAGCCTCAACCTCCTGGATTCAAGTAATCTTCTCACCCTCTCAGCCTCCCAAGTAGCTGGGACTACAGGTGTGCACCACCATGCCCAGCTAATTTTTTGTATTTTTTGTAGAGATGAGATTTCTCTATGTTACCCAGGCTGGTCTTGAACTCCTGAGCTCAAGCAATTCTTCCGCCTCAGCTTCCCAAAGCGCTGGGATTACAGGCATGAGCTACTGTGCCAACCTTGGGACTCAACCTTTAAGGCTCATCAGAATCACTGAGAGAACTTATGAAACACAGTGCAAAACCCATCCCCAGCAATTCCGGTTTTGTAGGTCTGCAGTGGAGGCCCAGTCATTTGCATTATGTACACTTTCCCAGGTCATGCAGATACTGTTGTTCCAGGTACCACACTTTGATAACCACTGCTATGATTTACATCATGCCCTGCCAGCCCTTCCAACTTTGCCCTTATTCTTCCCTCTGTCTAAAATCGTCTACTTCTGGCTATAGGCTGTGGCTCATGCTTCTAAGCCCAGCACTTTGGAATGCTGAGGTGCAAGGATCACTTAAGCCCAAGAGTTTGAGACCAGCCTAGGCAACAGTAAGACCTCGTCTCTACTAAAAATCAAAAAGTTAGCCAGACATGATGGTGCACACCTGTGGTCCCAGCTACTGAGGAGGCTGAGGTGGGAGGATCACACCACTGTACTCCAGCCTGTGCAACAGAGCAAGACCCTGTCTCCAAAAAAAAAAAGGCCTACTTTCTCTTCTTTCTATTTTTCCTCCAAGACCCAACTCAGGAGTCCATTTCCTTCAGGAAAAATTCCTTGACTTTCCCAGGCAAAATCCTTCATGCCCTCATCTTGTCTGATTATTTTCTCTTTATATCTTCATCCCATCTCATGACTATACTCACACCTACTGCCTTCTGGATTGTAAGCATTTGAGGGCAATTTCTCCAGTTCCTAGTATCTGGTATGCATTCAGGAAAACTTTCTGAAATCCCCATATGTTTTCTCCTAATGTTTGTGAAAGGAAGGCCCCACTTCCAGCGTGTTTCTTCTTGGGCTTCCCTCATCATCTCAACCCCCAACTCACCCTGAACTGTCTGACTCCCCTAAACTTCCTGGTCCCAGCAGATCCAGGCCCACTGTTGTACCACATCTGGCCATTCAGCAAAGTTGAAGTTCTTTCTCTAACAAAGCAATGTGCAGTTTGAAGGTTTTACTTTGTTTTGTTTTTTAGAGACAGGGTCTCACTCTGTCAACCAGGCTGGGGTGCAGTGGCACAATTATAGCCCACTGCAGCCTTGACCTCCTGGGCTCAAGCAATCCTTCTCTCTCAGCCTCTGTGTAGCTGGGACCACAACTGCATGCCACCACGGCTGGTTCATTTTTTAATTTTTTGTAGAGACAGTGGTCTCACTATGTTGCCTTGGCTGGTCTTGCACTCCTGGCCTCAAGCAATCCCCCCACCTCTGCCTCCCAAAGCACTAGGATTATAGGTGTGAGCTACAGCGTCCCACCCAGTTTGAAGTTTTAAGAGAGATTTTTTTACGAAGAGCCTCCAATAAGCAAAATCAAGCACCAAAAAGGCAAAACATGCATAGCTCTACAGGAAGGTCAGAGAGAGAGAGACCCAGTGTTTCAATTCTGCCTCCACCACTACCTGAGTGGCCTTCAGCAAGTCACTGGCCCCTTCAGGTGTTCAAAGAACTGGACTCAAAGATTTCTAAAATAACTTCCAGCTCTCAAATTTCATAATTACCGAATCTGAATTTATCTAAATACTAAGCAAAAATACCCAAACTTCTAGCATGACAGTCCCAAGTCTGGTGGGAAATTTGCTCTTCTTCCAAGCTGTTTGCTAGGTTTTTCTCTGCATATGAAGTCATAGGCAGCTTCCTATAAAGATTCAAGGTGAGTCTTATCAAAGAACCTGCAAAAGGAAACTACAGACTTATTGTAGCCTAGAGAAAGGTGCATAGACAATATCTGAATCTTAGCATTGCCACTATGTGACTTGCAGCAAATTATTTAACTTCTCAGGGCCTCAGTTTTCTTGTCTTTAAAGTGGGAGCAAAAACAGAATCTACCTTAAAGGATTCCTATGAGGTGTAAGAAAAAATAATTAACAGCAACAGAGGCTAGCACAGCACTGGTGTTCAGCAAGCATGAGTCAGCTCTTGGGGGCTCCCTCTGCATACTTTCAGTCCACCTCTGCTGCCAGCCTGGCCCCTTAATGAGGAAAACATTTTGTATTCTGAAACTCAAATCCTTCTGATGAGCTTCTGGCCACTCCTCATGGTCTTGCTGGGTCATTCATTCAACTTATAGTTACTAAGGTTTTATTGAATGCCAGATACAGTGAAAAGAATATGTACAGATAATTAAGACAAACTTAAAACAGTCCCCATCCTCAAGGAGCTAGAGCTTTGCTTTAGTAAAATTAGACAGTCATTTCTGGGTGTCACAGAACGAAGTGGCCAACAGCCTGCAGAGCAACATGCCCAAGTTTTATTGTGACTACTGCAATACATACCTCACCCATGACTCTCCTCCTGTGAGAAAGACACACTGCGGTGGCAGGAAACACAAAGAGAATGTGAAAGACTACTATCAGAAATGGATGGAAGAGCAGGCTCAGAGCCTGATTGACAAAACAACGGCTGCATTTCAACAGGAAAGATAACCCCTGCTCCATTCTCTGCTCCTCCTCCTGCAGGAGCGATGATACAACCTCCCCCTAGTGTTCTGGGTCTCGTCACCCTGGTATGATGCCAGCACCCCATATGAGGGGTCCTCCCATGATGCCAATGATGGGCCCTCCTCCTCCTGGGATGATGCCAGGGGGATCTGCTCCTGGAATGAGGCCGCTTATGGGAGGCCACAGGCCAACGATGCCTGGGTCCCCAATGATAAGACCTCCTGCCTGTCCCTTGATGGTGCCCACTCGACCCAGAATGACTCGACCAGACAGATAAGGATAGAGGGGAGGGCTCATTATATCTGTTTTATATTACCTGTTCTGCTTCGCCAGGAGATCATGCTGCTGTGATGCTGGGTTTTCTAAACAGCATAAGGAAGTCTTGCTCCCCTCTCCTATCAAAGAGAATAGTTTTGGAGGGGAGAAGTGGGACAAAAAAGATGCAGTTTTCATTTGTATTGGGAAATGTGAAAATAAAATTGTCAACTCTTTTAGTTAAAAGTGTATTCCTTTTTCCTCCCCCCTGTATTCTCTGTATATTATAAAAGAAATGAGGCCGGGTGCGGTGGCTCACGCTTGTAATCCACGGGCGGATCACGAGGCAAGATCGACACCAGCGAAACTCCTATTAATAAAAAAAAATACCGGTGGCGGGCCTTTCTCTAGCTCATTATCTCTTCAGCATGTCCTCTGTGTGAGATTCTTTTTCCTTAGCTATATGGTAAATCTCTTTGGGCATCCTCCCTTTATTAGTAAAGTCATCTTGTACAGGACTAAATCTAGCACTTGTAGAGCTTTTGTTGGTTAAAATAATAAACAGCTCGGTTAATTTAAAAAAATTAGACAAGTCAACAACTATAATATGGTGAGATAAATGCTACTAGGGGAAGCACTGGGTCTACATGTATAGGATAGGTTGAAAGAGACGTCCTAGGCCAGGTGACATCCAAATCGATGGCAGAAGGGTAAGAAGGACTGGCTCAGCTGGGTGGTGGCAGGAAAGAAGGTTCCTGGGGGTAGGGGGAAATGAAGCTGGAGAGGTGAGCAGAATTATGTCGCCAAAGGCTTTTGGGAGCAAGGCAGAGGCACTGCAGTGTGTGAAGCAGGAGAGTGGCAGAGGCAGCTTTGTCTTTGTGAAGTTGTCTCTGGGTGCTGCGCAGAGAACCCGTGAATGGGAGGTTGGGGAGGCTGGCAAACCTGCAAGAGGAGAGAGTGGTCCAGACAGCACTGGGCTGACCCGGGATAGAAGGATGGTGGCTGAAGGTGGAGACGATTGAGAAAAGGGGGAGAATTGGAGAGGTGTTTATAGGGTAACATCTATAAGACTAGAGATGAATCAGATGAGAAAGTGTTGGGAGGAAGGAATCGAGAATGGTGCCTACATTTCCGGCTTAGGCATCCCAATGGATGCTGATGTCATTAACTGAGATTTGGAGTCAGGGAACAGATGAAATTAGTTTGAGGAGATATAGGGTATATGAGGTTGAGGGAAAGGGCTGTTAAAAAGTAGAACTGTTCATTGATTGCTAGGAAAGAACCAGTCAACGGAGATGATAAGGACAGAGAGAAAAGGGGCCCAGGAATCTGTGATGTGAAGGCTCTGCTCAAGATCAGCCGGGCACGGTGGCCAGGCCTGTAATCCCAGCACTTTGGGAGGCCGAGGCAGGCAGATCATGTCAGGAGTTCAACACCAGCCTGGCCAACATGGTGAAACCCCATCTCTACTAAAAATACAAAAATTAGCCAGGCATGGTGGCGGATGCCTCTAATCCCAGCTATTCGGGAGGCTGAGGCAGGAGAATCACTTGAAACCGGAAGGTGGAAGTTGCAGTAAGCTGAGATTGCTCCACTGCACTCCAGCCTGGGTGACAGAGTGAGACTCTGTCTCAAAAAAACAAAACAAAACAAACAAACAAACAACAACAACAAAAAACAGTGCGCATGTCGCTGGAGCACGGTGGAAAGGTGAGCTCTAGACAGGAGGGAGGCCCCTCCTCAGCTCTTGGGATGGAAGGAGGGAGGCAGCCCCAGGTGTGCAAGCACCGTGGGTCTTTCTTGCTCTCAACCCTGGGAGTCCTGCCTTTCCCAGCATCTTCTCATCGCCGACCCATCCTGTTTGTCTGAACATCCCTCAGCCAGTTGGTGAATTTTCTTTCATTTAGTGGGAACCGCAGTACTCACTGGCCACCTTGACCAAATAGTTGGCCGTGGACAAGCAACTGTGTTTCAGGTTCCTTATCTGTAAAATGGAGACAGAAAAACTCAGTTTCTCGTGAGGGTAAGATGAAATTATGTATAGACGTGCTTAGAATAGTTCCAAGCATGTAGGAAACTCTTTGAACTGTTAGCTAGTATTCTCATTAGACTCTGGATGTATGAGGACAAATGCTGTGTTTACCTGGAGTGCTCTGGGCCATCCTCTTAGTCAGAAGCAAGCTTCCTGTTTCCTCCCCTTTCAAAGCCACAGAGCTCCTTTTTTTAGCGTCAATTAAATTCCTATTTCCAATTTACTCCTCATTTTAAAATCAAAGATAATAAATAACCTGTGTGATCTCACACAGGAATTCCCCAAGCTGCCTAGGACTTAAAAAAAAAAAAAAAACCAACAACAACAAAAAAATAAAATCCTGGTCTCACCAATAACCAGAATCACTGGGATTTGGGACCATAGAATCTGTGTTTCTAATGCTGGTCTGATGAACCGGGCTCAGAATTTGTAGTAATGAAACCAGACTTTAGAACCGGCTCTACATTTAACAGGGCAATTTTGGGCACGTCTCTGAGCTTTTATTTATGCTTCTATAAAATAAGGAGAGTAAAATCTGTTCATAGAGTTATTATAAAGATCTGATGAGATATCATAGAGCAAAGCCCTCTGCCAGTCGTCCAATGCTATATATGGTTCCAAGATATTTTTTGTGGGGCTCTGAACTGGGATCTGCTAGCCCAGGTTTTATTTGATCACTGAGTCCTCAGATGGTTTTCTAGAATTTCCCACCATAACAGTTATACATCACCAAGAAGAATCTCATAATATATATAATTTTATTACATGTCATTCCCATAAAGGGAAGTGGGATGTATTTTAGTGAAATCCATATGCTCACCACCCCTTTTGTCAGAGTAATGTTTGTTTTTAATCTGCCTTCAACTGACCTTGTTATGTTTCAAAGGAAAATCCTCTCAATCTGGTATCTGCAGAACTTGAGTCCTGCCCATCGAGGATTTTATCAACTGGGATTTTTTCACCCCTGACCTCAGCCACTCACACTGAGGCATCCTCATAAAGCAGCCCCCTCCCACCCCAGGAGCCCACCTGGCCTCCTCCCAGGGGTGGTCTTCATGAAGAGGAGAGGGAGGGCTGCTTCTCCATGCCCCTTCAGGATGCTTGTATTTCAAGCCAGGAGCACAGCGCCTGCCTCGGCTTTCACACACTCTACCTGGCTGTTGCTCTGAGAGTCAGAGGGAAATTTATAATCAAGGAAAATGGAGCTCTCGTGTGTTTCACAGTTCACCTAAGATCACCCCAAAAGGAGGTGTCGGGGGGCAGCTCAATCTCAGTCTCATCACTCAGGAACGCATGGGCTTTCCCCTGTATAACATACCCCATTGGTGGCCTCTTTTAACTTGAATCTTGTCATTTACAGACATGTTCTTATTTTGCTGTTGAATCTCTTTCCCCCTATAATGTTGGGTTTGAAGAACTAAAGCCTGTGGTTCCTTACAGATAAGCAAGACTCCATCTGTCCACAGTGAACTCTAATCTCTTTGGGTGTCTCTATGTCTCCCTCACACATATTTATCTCGTTTTTGCTCCCTGAAGCCTCTCTCAAACATCATGAGATGATCAATCACTGTTTAAATCAATTCGACTTTTAGGTTCCTTCACTGCAGGCATGCAGCTCTCTGTGTTTGTGTTTATTTTTGTTTTTGAAAGGACAGTGCCAGTCTTAGCTCTAAGGCTCTCCCTCAGCAGAAGGTCCAACATTTCTTTCTTGAACCTGTGTCATTTGCTCCAGGCCAGCTGTCCTCTCACACACTGCCCAGTAATTGGGCCCAGACCCACAGAGGCGTGGGCAGCAGAAGACAGAGGGAATCCCAAGGCTGGGCTTCCTCATTGAATATTTAGACTTTAAGTTTAATAACTTTTCAAGTATTTATTTGAGAAGAGCCTGTTTTCAGACTCCAGGCAACCACTGTAAGCCTTGGCTAGCTATGAAATCCAAAGGGTCAGGCCGGGTGCAGTGGCTCATGCCTGTAATCCCAGCACTTTGGGAGGCCTAGGCAGGTGGATCACCTGAGGTCAGGAGTTCTAAACCAGTCTGGCCAACATGGTGAAATCTTGTCTCTACTAAAAATACAAAAAATTAGCCGGGTGTGGTGGTGCATGCCTGTAATCCCAGCTATTTGGAAGGCTGAGGCAAGAGAATTGCTTGAAACTGGGAGGCGGAGGTTGCAGTGAGCTGAGATGGTGCCATTGCACTCCAGCCTGGGCAACAAGAGTGAAGCTTTGTCTCAAAAAAAAAAGAAAGAAAGAAACCCAAAGGGTCTGATCACTCAGTCCACTAGCAAGTGGGGCAGCTGGATAACGTCAATCCTACCTAAACCCTCCAGTGGCTTCCCATCTCTTTATTTATTTATTTCTAGATGAAGTCTCCCTCTGTCGTCCAGGCTGGAGTGCAGTGGCGCAATTTCAGCTCACTGCAAACTGCTTCCCAGGTTCAAGCAATTCTCCTGCCTCAGCCTCCCAAGTAGCAGAGGTTACAACCACCCACCATCACACCTGGCCAATTTTTGTATTTTTAGTAGAGATGGAGTTTCACCACGTAGACCAAGCTAGTCTTTAACTCCTGACCTCAGGTGATCCACCACCTCAGCCTCCCAAAGTGCTGGGATTACAGGCATGAGCCACCACACCAGGCCTTCCTGTCTCTTTAGAAGGAAACCCAGAGTCCTGCACACGCTGCTCCTGCGTCCAGCTTCAGTCTGCCCCAGCCCTTCCAGACTCCAGCTTTTGTGGTTTTCTGTGGCACTAGCCTGGGATACCTTCCCTACTCAGCTTTTTTTGTTCCAGGTCTCACACCAATGCCTCACATACTCAGAAGTTGTCTCTACCACCTGGGCTAAAGCAGCCCAGTACATGGTGCCTGAGATCAGGCCATAGATCTGTCTTTGTCTCTTTGTGCCCCTTGTGTCTCTCCAGAGCCCCACCAAGAGCCACTGCTCAGGTCCTCCGACTCTGCTTCACCTCACCCCACCACTCAGCTGATGACCCCCAAAGTCATCACATACCAAACTTTCTCCCACTTCTTTCCCTTGCTTCCGTTGTCCTCAATAAAAATAATAAGAAGAAGAATCTCCTGTGCCCCATTCCTCCAGGATGCCGTTTAGGGGTAAGAGCTGAGACTAGAGCTAGAAATACATTTAGCACGCCAGGCGCGGTGGCGTGCTAAAAGTGCTAAAAGTGCCTGTAATCCCGGCACTTTGAAAGTGCCTGTAAGCAAAGTGCCTGTAATCCCGGCACTTTGAAAGGCCAAGGCAGGCGGGTCACCTGAGCTCAGGAGTTTGAGACCAGCCTGGCCAACATGGCGAACCCTGTCTCTACTAAAAGTACACAGAAAGTTAGCCAGGCATGGTGGCGCCTTCCTGTAGTCCCAGCTACTCCGGAGGCTGAGGCAGGAGAATCACTTGAACCTGGGAAGTGGAGGTTGCAGTGAGCCGAGATCGTGCCACTGCACTCCAGCCTGGAGAACACAAAGAGCCTCCATCTCAAAAAAAAAAAAAAAAAAAGAAAAAGAAAAGAAAAAAGAAAGGATTACATTCAGGAAACCCTAAGTCAGCTGTGGGCCAAGCACTGGCCAGGTGTTGGTTTTTGCCAGGGTTTGAATTCCAGCTTTTTGACTGTAAACCCTGGGCAACTGTCTAATCTCTTGGAGCCTCAGCCTTCTCATCTTTAAAATGGGGCTAATCAAGTCTCCCGTGCTGGTTAACTTCATGCGTCAATTTGGTTGGGCCACAGTACCTAGATATTTGGTCAAACATTATTCTGAATGTTTCTGTGAGGATGTTTTTAGATGAGATTAACATTTAAATTGGTGAACTTCGAGTGAAGAAGATTGTTGTCCATAATATGGACAGGCTTCACACAATCAGTTGAAGGCTTAAATAGAACAAAAGACTGTTCTCTCCACTTACCCCAGCAAGAAGGCATTCTGCCAGTAGATGGGCCTTCGGACTGGATACCAGCGTCAGTTCTTCCCTGGGTCTCTAGCCTGCTGTCCTACTCCACAGATTTTGAACTTGCCAGGCTCCACAATCATGAGCCAATTCCTTAAAATAAATCTATCTCTCTCTTTCTCTCTCTCCATAGACACACACACACACACACACACACACACCCTCTATTAGTTTTGTTTCTCTGGAGAACCCAAAATGACTATACCTACCTTACAGTGATAAGAGTTGTTATTGCTAGTAATTGCTGCTATTTCTTGAGTGCTTACAATGTTAAGCTTGCTAAGAGTTTACCACATGTTATTTCATTTAATCCTTACCACAACCTTATGAACTGGGTATTATTGTCTGCTGTGTACAGTGAGGAAATAGATGCTTTGAGAGATTTAAATCACTCACAGGTAGCAAAGGGTGGAACTAAGATTTGAATTTTAACCACCATCCTCACTGCCTCAACTGAGTGTCTAACAGTGTTCCTCTTACCCAATAGATGTTCTATTCCACTCTCTGTCTTTTTTTTTTTTTTTTTTTGAGACTGAGTCTTGCTCTGTCCCCCAGGCTGGAGTGCAGTGGCGCGATCTCGGCTCACTGCAAGCTCCGCCTCCCGGGTTCATGCCATTCTCCTGCCTCAGCCTCCCGAGTAGCTGGGACTACAGGCACCTGCCAACACGCCCGGCTAATTTTTTTTGTATTTTAGTAGAGACGGGGTTTCACCGTGTTAGCCAGGATGGTCTCGATCTCCTGACCTCGTGATCCGCCCACCTTGGCCTCCCAAAGTGCTGGGATTACAGGCTTGAGCCACCGCGCCCGGCCGTATTCCACTCTCTCAATGAAGTAATGGAAGCATATGCATTCCTTTTATTCATGTATTTAATTTTTAAACATATACATATATGTTTGAACATATATGATTATATGTAGTATATTTTATATGTGCATATAGATATAAAATCATCTGACTCATTTGGTTCAGGAGCTGTCAGAAGTGAGGATGTTCTGACTGCATTCCTCAGACCACCCCAGATCGGCTTTCCTGGGGGCTGAGTGTCTGCCTACCCAGCAGAGCCCCCTCAGCTTCCTGCCTCCATCTGCAATGCCGGAGGGCAGCCCTGCCACTCAGGCCAGGGAGCTCCCTGGAAGTCAGCCCCTCTTGGTCCCCTCCAGTGAGCCATTTCATCTTGTGTTGCTGCAGAATTTCTAGGTGCCCTGACTTTGTCAGGGAGCAAACTGGCTTGATGGTAGAGTCTGTGGAGGAGGAGTTGTGTACATGACATTTGACCTCGACTTTGTACAGGTACCATTTTGAGCCTGTTCATTTAAATCTCTTTTTGCTGATAAGCTCATACACAAAAACAAGATGCTGGAGTGGCCGGCTTCCAGCATAGCAGAAGGTGGGGAGAACTGCAGTTTGCAAGGTACTGTGGCTTGTCACGCTGCTGCCAACGAAATGCTGCCCAAATTCACCACCAGGTTTAACCCTGCCTGCTCCAATGTAGTGGTGTGGTCAGGAAGCACTTGGCCTGTTCTGGAGAGGGAAGAACCCTCAGTAAGAGGCTCCTAAGTGCCTCAGTAGGGGCTCTCCTGCCCCCCCCACCCATCCCCCCGGCTTTTCATTAATGTTTTCCTAGAAAATTTCCTTTACCAGTGAACAAAAATTTTTTTTTAAGTTGGAGAGAGAAGAACCAAATAAATTTTTTTTTTTTTAAATTAAAAAGCCTCTTAGGGCAGGTAAACGTGCACTTTTCTTTTATGCCAATTAGAATGAGTCGAATTAGAAAGCAGTTTCCACTTATTATGCCCCTCTTAGCACTTTGCTAAAAGCTTTGTCTACATTATCTCCTTTGATGTTCCCATAACCCTGTCAAGTGGGTATTACTTGACAGATGATGGCACAATGGCTCAAAGGGTGCAGGAGACTGCCCAGGGTCACATAGCTGTAAGTAGCAAAGTTGCTACTCCAGACTTCCCCTGGCAGAGAAGCATCTCCTAGAATGATGTCTTCGCGAATGGCACGGGGGACTTTTGACTTTCATAATCATTGGTTCTGCTGGGAAGTGTGCCTAGAAGGAATGCCTAAAAATGATGGAATCTACCTGCTTTCTTTGCCAGAATTCATTCATTCGCTCACTCATTCAACAATTGTAAATTGAGTGCTTCTGCTATGTGTCAGGCCTGTTCTAGATGCTGGAAATATGATATAGTCCTGTCTGTCTGGCCAGACACTGGGTTGCCATTATGCAGACGTAAAACATTTTAAACATCAAATTCAGCAAAACCTTCCCTGATGGATCTAACTCTTTGTTGTAAAAACTCACAGCACTGTTTTTTGCCAAGAAATGTCCTTACTCCTATAACTTTCTGACCTTGTTTGGCAGACATTTGTACTGTTATGAATCCTTTCCAAAACCCATGCCTTCTTAAACCAGTTAGGCTATGAACTCCTTTAGAGCAGAGGTTGTACACTTATCAGTCACCCAATAAATACACTTTGACTTCATGAAAATAATTTTGGATACTGAATCATTTCTCTGTAGAATCAAATTGTTTACATTTGGCCAGGCACAGTGGCTCACACCTATAATCCTAGCACTTTGGAAGGCCGAGGCGGGTGGATCGCTTGACCTCTGGAGTTCAAGACCAGCCTGGGAAACCCAGTCTCTGCAAGAAATACAAAAATTAGCCCAGTGTGGTGGCTCGTGTCTGTAATCCCAGCAACTTAAGCGGCTGAGGCTGGAGGATCACTTGAGCCCCGGAGGTGGAGCTTGTAGGTTGCAGTGAGCCGAGATCGCAACACTGCACTCCAGCCTGGGTTACGGAGTGAGACCCTGTCTCAAAAAAAAAAAAAAATTTACACTTAAGCAAGTCAACTATTTGATTTTAAGCATTAAATGTATGATCTTAATTTTCCTATCATCTTTTCCCCCAGGATCTAAATCTGGACTGTGAATCCATGTGTGTTGAAGGTGACAATATTTGGTGTGACTTGAGATTCAGCTCCTTGAGTCTCAGGTTCCTGCAAACTGAGGGAAATAAGAAATGTTTGCCAAGGACACACAAGCTTTATGGACTTATTTCCAAATTCTGTTCTCTCTCTCTCTCTTTTTCCTTCTCTTGTAGTCTCTCGGATCATAGTCAGATTTTTCTAAATTCAGACAGTATCTTCTGGGCTGTGAAGAAAAACTAGCAGACTGAGGAAGGTTGTTGACCTCTGCCTATCATTCCTTGAGGTTCTCAGGGTTCTCGCTTAAACACAAGTCTTGTTAAGCACTTTCTAAAGCCAGACAGCTCTGTAAGTTTGGAGAGAGAGAAAAGGAAAAGCTAGGAGCGAAATCAGCTGTCAGGCTGATGATCACAGTGCAGAATGAATATAGGGCCAGTTATGGGAAGGGGGAATGGCACAGGCAGAATTATAAGTAAACAGGTTTTCTCCCTTTCTGGGCTGCAGGATTTCATGCCAACGTCCTGGCCTTGGCTGCCCTCCAGTCTTGTTTGACCTTGGAGCTGTACCTGCAAGGCGAGGGAGGAGCCACATCTTTCCCTAAGCAATGCCTGGCACTTTGCCGGAAGGCCTGGCGCCCCATTGGCATCAGGTGGCTGTGATGCACTTCTTCGTATGCTCCAGTCCCAGTCATGGCTGGCCTGGCCCCAGAAAGAGGCCTGTGGAAGCTCCAGGCCCTGAGGGAAGTTCCTTGAGGGAAACCACTGGAGGTGGATATGGGGGTGGGAGAGCTTTCTCTTTTTCTGGAATAGCTCTGGTGAGGGGTGTAACTGCTCCACCACCCTACTACCTAATTACAGGCTCAAATATCTGGCTCACCCCACTCTCAAAAAGGCTAGCACATTTCCCAGGCTGGCACAACAGGCAGATTCACCTATACCCAAATCTCTCTCCACCAGGCCTGTCTTCCGGTCTAAAATTTGCACTACCGTATGCTTTCCAGTAGGTCCAAAAAACCCCTGTGAAAATGAACAAGTGCCAACTGAGGGTATAAGATTCCAGCTCTGGCTTAACAGACCTATAAGACTGTCCAGCTTGCTGGATGCCACCTAGAAGAAATCAGGGCTTTGAGAGATAGAGCCAGACTCTACAGAGGTAAGTCTAATAGCAGAGGTGAGTTAGGAAACCCCAAAGCACTAGTGCTCCATAGGCTTTGGGTGGGAAAAGCAAGGCAGAGACAGGCAGGGCACACAACCCTAGGCAGCAGGTCCTGGGGCTTTGACTTAACTGGGGTTTGTGTCCCATTTAAGGAGGCAGTCACTGACCACTCTCAGCCCGTTCCTGTTGCATGGAATTGTGGCCCCACTTGCCAGATTTTTGTTTTGTTTTGTTTTGTTTTTTAAGAGAAGGTGGAAACCAATTTTTTTTTTTTTTTTTTTTTTTTTTTTTTTAGATGTTGGCAACTAATTTATTTTGAAACACTGTGTGGGCCTGAACAGTACAAGCTAAATGAAATATCTGTGGGCCCCATTTGGCTTCTAGGGAATAGTGAAGGAGGATTCTGCCCAAGACCATATCTGCTTTCAGGAGCAGCTGAATCACCACTCTTTCCAGCTCTAATGCATAACAAAACTATTTAACCAGAAGGAGGCTCTTTTTTTTTTTTTTTTTTGGTGGAGTCTCGCTCTGTTGCCCAGGCTGGAGCGCAGTGGCGTGATCTTGGCTCACTGCAACCTCCACTTCCCAGGGTTGAAGCAATTCTCCCTGTCTCAGCCTCCTGAGTAGCTGGGATTACAGGCACCCGCCACCATGCCTGGCTAATTTTTGTGCTTTTAGTACAGACAGGGTTTCACCATGTTGGCCAGGCTGGTCTCGAACTCCTGACCTCAAGTGATCCTCCCGCCTCAGCCTCCCAAAGTGCTGGGATTATAGGTGTGAGTCACTGTGCCGCCCAGCAGCCGTCATCTTCCCATCTTATGCCTTAGTTTCTTCCCCATAAAATTAGTGGGATAGACCTAAGCCTCTGGGCTGAGGATGTCTAACAGCCTTCTACTTAGAGCACTGCCCTTGGCAGAACTCAGGAATGCCCTCTGGCAAGAGTGTGAACTGGACGATATTAAAATTCTTTGAACTCCATTCCACCTCTGGTGACCTGATGCCCTCCAGCTGAACTGTAGATGCCCCCAAGACACTTAATTGAGTAAAAAGTTTGGTTATTTTACTAAGTGACAGCAAGGTATGTATATAATATACATGAAAAGATGCAGAATATTATATACAAATGAATGTCACTTGTACAAAAAACTACATAATGAATTTGTACACTCTTCCCCCCTGCTTAAACATTCAGGATGTACTAGCCCACTGATTGGAGGAATCACATCCAGGACTCTCATACTGAATGCCAGTAAGTGTTTAGTGTTTGGAGCTATCTGCTCATCCTGACTTGGAAGCAAGTTTATTTATTCAGCATAAAAGGAAGTATTTGAACTCACTCACAGAGTGATTCTCTACAAGATTTAAAAGCGGCAAGACTGGACAGACAACTTTTAGAACAACAAGACATATTTCTCCGTTGTGAATACCACCTTGATATCTTAACCAGGGAATTATAGCTATACTGGAGCTCAACAGTAAAAAGAATATAAATTTTTGTATTAAGATAGGTAATATTTTATATTATAAAAATGAGCCTTTTTTCTTCTCAAATTCCGTTTTATTACCTTCTTCATTCAGCTATTTCATTTTGAATCACTTTTTTGTGAAACTAAACATGTAAACAGTGTTTTTATGAATATTCACCACAATATTGCCTAGGTGAATAGAAAAACTTACTCCATCCCGCTCCTATTATTTTGCCTAGGTTATGTAGACCCAGCTGGCCGTTTGGATTCACAGATTTGCATAAAAATTAGAGCAAGAGTAACATGGAACCATAAGCTGTTATAGGGCACATCCTGTGGTTAATCTTTCTCTCTAATCCTACTCAACACTTAGTATAGTATCCCACATAAAGGAGGTATCCAATAAATTGTCCGATATGTAAAAGAACTGAACAACAGAAAAAGTCCAGCGACTGCTTAAATACAGGATGCATGAGAATTAGAGTCAAACAGTAAGAAGGCTAAAAGGCTGCCTGCACACTGAACCCCCAGCCACTCCAGAATCGGCTCTGGGCAGAGGGTACAGCAAGTCCTTCCATGTTTCACTCAAGTTTCATTTGTTGTATTGGAGCTGCTTTTTGCACATGCTCATTTCAAACCACAATTCACCATTGTTGCCAACTCATCTTTTCTCCATAAGTAAGCATTTAGCTCTCCCGCTTCCATGCTAAAAAGCTGAATGATCCTCTCCAACCCCCTCGTGGCTGCTTCTCTTCTCTCAACAGGTAATCATTTTGACCACTCCCCTCTCAGAGCCTTGCATTAATAATTCAGAAACTGGCTGGGCGCGGTGGTTCACGCCTATAATCCCAGCACTTTGGGAGGCCAAGGCAGGCATATCACCTGAGGTCAGGAGTTCAAGACCAGCCTGGTCAACATGGTGAAACCCTGTCTCTACTAAAAATACAAAAATCAGCTGGGTGTGGTGGTGCATGCCTGTAGTCCCAGCTACTCCAGAGGTTGAGGTAGGACAATCGCTTGAACCTGGGAGGCGGAGGTTGCAGTGAGCCAAGATCGCGCCACTGCACTCTAGTCTCGGTGACAGAGCAAGATTCCATCTCAAAAAAAAAAAAAAAATTCAGAAACTGCTAAACAGTGAAATGACATGGCACAGTGAATTCTGTCAAAGCTCGCTTCTTCTCAGCGAGCGAGTAGAAGCCAGCATTCAGCTGTGCCCTGCGATGATGTTTTGTTGATCATAGACTCAGCTCAATGACACTATGACCCTTGAGATATTTCTTTTTCTATTCTTAGGCATAACCTGTCATTCTTCTCCCTTTATTTATGCAGCTTGTGTTTTTCCTGACCACTCTCTTTCTCCCTGGTCCCTAGACAGTGGAGCTACCAGAACATGTTGACATAACTTTTGCCCCCTGTCAGAGTTCCTGTCGCCGGAGCCACTGCGGTATGACCTGCTGTTGCCACAGGGCTTTTCTCTAGCTGGAATCATTCTCACCATGGGAGCCTGTCCACAATGGGTGGCACCTAGGAAAGTTAAATTCACGTGGCATTTTGTTTCATGAGACTCTTTCTTGAAGTTGAACTTTTTGGCTGTCTGGAATGAACAGGCTTGCACTGAAAGCCTGTGAGTGACTGTCCAAGAGGTTACAAAGTGTTTTTCCTTCTCAGAGACATCAGAGTGGATTCTCTTTCCAGATTCCATGCTAATATTTTATATTATTCTGCTATGCTGCTGCTCTGTTATTTTCTGGGTAGAGATACTGCAATGCAGGTGATCATTAATTCATATATAGGTCAGGTAGCAAGAATTAGCGCTCTGTTACAAACAGATGCTGTTTGGTCATTAGCCAAATATGGGAAATTATTGAACTTCTCCTTTCCAACAGGCCTTGCTGGCATCAAAGAGCCTGAGAGAGGCAAGAAATCAATTTCAGTTTGAGGCAAGTGATAGAAGATAAACCAATAAGTTAATTTTGGAGAGAACTGAGATTAGAGTTAACTATTCATTGATTTGGCAAATATTCACTGGGTGCCTACTATATGCAAGGCACTGGGTATAGAGCCATGAATAAAACTGAAGAGCTGTAAAATCAGAACAACAGATGATTTATGAAGCATTCCAAGTCATGGAGACCTGAGAACTCTTTGGGGAAGAAATGAAAATTACCTGGAACTAGTCGTTTTATATACCAGCTCAAGCTTGCGTCTTTCCTTTTCCTCTTTCTTTCTTACTTTCAAAAAATTTTCCTAAAATAGGACTCTTTCATCCGAGGTATAAATGAAGCCTGTTAGAGGCATCATAGAAGAATCAGTTCCTCCCAGTATGAGATTATAGGCAGGAAGAAAGGAGGAATATGACCTCTTTCCTTTGTGGTCCTTGGCCACTAGATCCTGGGGATTTTTAAAGGGACTAAGCAACTAAAGCAAGAGAGGTAAACACAAGTGGAATTCCAAAACCTAATAAAAAAATATATATAGAACAAAACTTTTAATTGCTTTGTCTCAAGTCTGTAACAAGGAATAAAAAGACAGCAAAAACAAAGAAAACTGTTGTTCCTATTGTGGGTTATTTTGCTCAAGGGAGGAAGTGGGTTTCAAGGTACCATGCATTGGCTGTGCACGGTGGCTCACGCCTGTAATCCTAGCATTCTGGGAGGGCGAGGTAGGTGGATAACCTGAGGTCACCTTATCCCCATCTCTGCTGAAAATACAAAAAATTAGCCAGGTGTGGTGGTGTGCACCTGTAGTCTCAGCTACTTGGGAGTCTAAGGCAGGAGAATTGCTTCAACTCAGGAGGCAAAGATCAGAGATCTTGGCTCAACTCAGTGAGCCAAGATCATGCCTTTGCACCCCAGCCTGGGCCACAGAGCAAGACTCAGTCTCAAAAAAAAAAAAAAAAAAAAAGGCCGGGCTCGGTGGCTCACACCTATAATCCCAGCACTTCGGGAGGCCAAGGTAGGCAGATCACCTGAGGTCAAGAGTTCGAGACCAGCCTGGCCGACATGGCGAAACCCTATCTCCACTAAAAGTACAAAATTTAGCTGGGCATGGTGGCATGTGGCCACAGGGATTTTGCTACGTTGGCCAGGCTGGTCTCGCTTTAACCCGGGAGGCAGAGGTTGCAGTGAGCCAAGATCGGGCCACTGCTCTCCAGCCTGGGTGACAGAGCGAGACTCTGTCTCCAAAAATAAATAAATAGATATAGATAGATAGATAGATAGATAGATAGATAGATAGATAGATAGATAGATAGATAGATAAATGGAGCATGCATTGAAAAGGTTTATGCAATCACTGAACCATTTTGGAGGAGTTCTTGAAAAATCATACACATTATCTCTCACTCCACCACCACTACCCTATATGCAATTTTTGGTAGCATAAAACACTTTTGTTCCTCAGAAATCTTCTAGATTTCGTAACACTAACTTTGTAGCATTAATGCCCAGGCTGTCACTATACATAGCTGAATTCAATCGAAAATTTGTATTTATTTAGGGAATAAATCACTGTACATATCCAAGCATGCCAGTATATCTCATCTAAAAATCCAAAACCTGGCTGGGTGTGGTGGCTCACGCCTTTAATCCCAGCACTTTGGGAGGCCAAGGCAGGTGGATCATGAGGTCAGGAGTTCGAGACCAGCCTGGCCAAAATGGTGAAACGCCGTCTCTACTAAAAATATAAAAATTAGCCGGACATGGTGGCACACACCTGTAATCCCAGCTACTTGGGAGGCTAAGGCAGGAGAATCACTTGAACCCAGGAGGCAGAGGTTGCAGAGAGCCAAGATCATGCCACTGCACTCTAGCCTGGGTGACAGAGTGAGACTCTGTCTCAAAAAAAAAAAATTCCAAAACCTAATTTTTGAGGCTAATTACTCTAAAACTGACCAAGACCTTGAAACAGAGTGGATATTCAGTGTTAGTTGAATTCCATTGAAAATTTTATTGCCACAGAGAAGCACTAACTTAAGTAGCAGAATAAGAGAAATTTCTAATAATGCTCAAAACAGAATAAAGAATATAAAACCACGTAACATTTAAAAGCATTATGTGTAAATTGTTTACAAATAAGTTAGTGTAAAAATTAGAAAGAAAATCAAAGGGAGCATGGGTTTTCTGGGCCCATGGGAATGCTAAATGCCAGCTAAATCTTTAGTGATCCGGAAAAGGAATTGCATATGAATTGAGACCAGATTTTCAAAATATCGATCAAAGATTTTATTGCTTATTGAAAGGGAACTCTCACCTGGTGCATGAATCCTTTCTATAGCATTTCCAGCATAATGCTTTTTTTGTCTGTTTTTAAAGCACACCTCATACAGTTTCAATGAAGCATTGTTCTAGGCATCAAGTTTATACTAATTAATAGGTTTCCTGAGAAGATATAAACTCCAGACCTTCAGAAAAGCTTAATATACCACATTTTAAAGGACACTTCAAGTTAGCATTACAGTTTGCAAAAGATAAATGACTAAATCTGTTCTATTTTGTTTAATTTTACCTCCGAGAATGTCTTCAGTTCTTTCAAGAAATTGTAAAATTCACTCTCAAAGTGAAAACAGTTTAAATTTGTTTTAAAATAACTTAAAGCAACACTGCTACACAACATGTAGAACTTTGAGTGAGAAGAAGGGCTGAGAGTTATGTGAAATCTAACAATAAACATGAAGAGTTTAAAACGGCAGAACATGAAGCAGGGTTTCTCTGGTGACTGTGGTGCCTCCCCTCTCCCAAAGGGCCTTGTGGCTGATCAGTGGGACGTTCCTGTCTTACATCTCAACACCACCATCCTTGTGCTGTATATGTGGTCTTTGTTTGTATTAAATTCTCACAAAAATATCTAACATGTGACCTGATAAAATAAAAACTCCGACACGCCAACATGCTTCGAATACAGACATCTTAGGAAAATGAAAAGCTTTCTCAAACCAATTGTTTTTACTGAACCTGGCTTAGAAACTACAGAGATCAAGGCCGGGCGCGGTGGCTGACGCCTGTAATCTCAGCACTTTGGGAGGCCAAGGCGGGCAGATCACGAGGTCAGGAGATTGAGACCCTCCTGGCTAACACGGTGAACCCCATCTCTACTAAAAATACAAAAAATTAGCCAGGCGTGGTGGCGGGCGCCTGTAGTCCCAGCTACTCGGGAGGTGGAGGCAGGAGAATGGCATGAACCCAGGAGGTGGAGCTTGCAGTGAGCCGGGATCAGCCACTGTACTCCAGCCTGGGCGACAAAGCCAGACTCTGTCTCAAAAAAAAAAAAAAAAAGAAAGAAACTACAGAGATCAAATGATAATCTCTATATGCAGTGGGCAAATACTTTTTGTTGATGTCATCACTTGTCAAGACCCAAACAGATCTATTTAGTGTCAAATCTTTGTTGAGCACCTACTGAATGCTGGATAAAGTTCAAATTCCAACTCCATGAAACCTCTCAATTTTTAGACTCTCAAAGTCTCTAGGAAGAAAATACTGGTTTAGAATTCTACTCAAGAAAGTGAGAAAGAAAACTTTTTAATCTGAGGGAGGTGAGCCCCTTTAAGTTATCAGGCCCAGAGAGCCATTTAAAATATAACAGGGTTGGCTCGGTGGCTCACGCCTGTAATCCCAGCACTTTGGGAGGCCAAGGCGGGCAGATCACTTGAGGCCAGGAGCTCGAGACCAGCCTGGCCAACATAGAGAAATCCCATCTCTACTAATAATACAAAAATTAGCCGGGTGTGGTGGTGAGTGCCTATAATCCCAGCTACCCGGGAGGCTGAGACAGGAGAATAGCTTGAACCAGGGAGGCGGAGGGTGTAGTTAGCCAAGCTGGCACCACTGTACTCCAGCCTGGGCAACAGAGTGAAACTGTGTAAAAAAAAAAAAGAAAAAAAAAAGTAACAGCATTCATGTCTCTCACTTCCTTGAGCTACATAATTATCTCTTGAACCAAATATGCTTTGTGGGCTCCAGACCAACTGATACCAAGTAGCCATAAAAAATGCCACACATCGTATAGTTCTACAATGTATTGCCCATCACCAACCAATGTTACTTCCATAAACCAATGAGAATTCTGAAAGAACAACTTTTATAATCACTCCCTTTCCTGATTCATCTTTTTCTTTAAAAACTTGAGCTTCTTGGCCAGGCGGGGTGGCTCACACCTGTAATCCCAGCACTTTGGGAGGCCAAGGCCAGCAGATCACGAGGTCAGGAGATTGAAACCATTCTGGCTAACACGGTGAAACCCCGTCTCTACTAAAAATACAAAAAATTAGCTGGGCATGGTGGCAGGCATCTGTAGTCCCAGCTACTCAGGAGGCTGACGCAGGAGAACGGCCTGAACCTGGAAGGCGGTTGCAGTGAGCCAAGATCGCGCTACCACACTCCGGTCTGGGGCACAGAGTGAGACTCTATCTCAAAAAAAAAAAAAAAACAACACTTGAGCTTCTCTTTTGTTTTTAGGAGTGCTCCCCAAGGCAACTCGGAAGCGTGTCCCAAGCTGCAGTCCTCAAATAAATTTATTGGCCCAAATAAACTATCTATATTAATTTTGCCTCCGCTTCTTTCTTTTAGGCCAACAGAAAATCAGCAGGCTTTCAACAGCTATAACTTCCCGCACTGCTGTTTTGGACCCTTTGAGGTTACTTGTTTTGTCTACTATTGTGGGAAATAAAAGCAAAATCTGGGAACTCCAGATGCTGACTTTTTTTTTTTTTAATCAAGGAAACAATAGAAACATAAATAGCAACTAAGGTAGTATTTGCTAAAGACTCAAAGTGTTACAGTAGGTAGTTAGTCAGACATGAGCACGCAGGAGAGGGCCCTCCGACCCACACCAAGAATGTCAGGTGATCATCAGGTGGTGGTCAGGCAGTTGTTACACTGTTTCTCTAAAATAATAATTGGTTGCAGCCAAGGGAGTCTCCCAAGAGATAGAAAAACCCTGAAGCTGGTGACCAGCAGCATCCCAATAAGATCTCAGGAGTTGGGTGAGTGGGCTCAAGCATGTGCACTCTGAGGCAAAATGGCAGTTTAATTGGTATATGACCTTCTTTTAGGAACACTCAGTTGGTAAGGGAAAAACGCCTCAAGTGAGCCTGTGCACAACTGCAGTAAACACACTGTGCCTGCAGCCCCTCCCAAATGCTGACAGGCCACTGTGCATGTGGACAGCCAACGCCAAGGGAAGAATCATGGGAGAAGGGATGCGACCCCCTGAAAGTATGTCAATGTATAAAACCCCAAGTAAAAGGTCAAATCATGTACTTGAATGTCTCAAGTTGTCTGCTTGCCCTTCTTCCAAGTGTACTTTACATCTTTCCATTCCTACTCTAAAACTTTTTAATAAACTTTCACTCCTGCTCTAAAACTTGCCTCAATCTCTCCTTCTGCCTTATGCCCCTCAGTCGAATTCTTTCCTCTGAGGAGGCAAGAATTGAGGTTGCTGCAATCCCACTCAAATTCGCCACTGCTAACAAAAGGAGAGTACCAACTGCTGACCTAAAAGGAAGAAGCTGACCAGGCATCATGGCTCATGCCTGTAATTCCAGCACTTTGGGAGGTTGAGGCAGGAGGATCACTTGAGCCCAGGAGTTTGAGACCAGCCTGGGCAACATGGTGAAACCCCGTCCCTATAAAAAACTACAAAAAAAAAAAAAAAAAAAATTAGCCATGTGTGATGGCACACACCTGTAGTTCCAGTTACTCAGGAGGCTGAGGCAGGAGAATCACCTGAGCCTGGGAAGTCAGTCTTCAGTGAGCCGTGATCATGCCAGGGCGACAGAGTGAGACCCTATCTCAAAAAAGAAAAAGGAAAAAGCTGAGGCAGAATCAATATAAGCAGAGAGTTTATTTGGGCTAAGCTTGAGGATTTCAACCCAGAAGCGTAGACTCAAGTTGCCCTGAATATACACCCCAATTAGCAGCAGTTACAGGTAGGCTTTTAAAGGAAGAGGCAGTTCCTAAGTTGTTTACTAAGAATTACATTAAAATAACATAAGCTATTGATTGGCTATACATTGCTCTTTGTGTCACAAATTTCAGGAACATGAAGATAATGGGTGAAGCAGCTGTCAGGAATAAAATTACTGTTTATTTATTTATTTATAGACGGAGTTTCACTCTTCTTGCCCAGGCTGGAGTGCAATGGCGTGATCTCGGCTCACCGCAACCTCCGGCTTCCAGGTTCAAGCGATTCTCCCGCCTCAGCCTCCTGAGTAGCTGGTATTACAGGCACCCGCCACCACGCCCAGCTAATTTTTGTATTTTTAATAGAGATGGAGTTTTGCCATATTGGCCAGGCTGGTATCGAACTCCTGACCTCAGGCGATCTGCCTGCCTTGGCCGTCCAAAGTGCTGGGATTACAGGCGTGAGCCATTGCACCCAGCCTTTAAAATGACTTTAAACAATTGCCCCCAGGCATGGAAGGGGGCATGAGGTCCCGTACTCATGTCTCTCTGGGCTTGCATACCTCACAGAATTCAGACTGCTATGAGCTATTTTTTTTTTTTTCTCACAGTAACACTGTATGGTATTTGATAGAGGAATTCAGAGGAGGAAGCAAGCAAACTAAATTGCAAGGAGGAAAGAAACAGCACAGAAATCACCCTTGCAACAGTCCAGGTGTAAGATGGTGTGAGAGCTTGAATCAGAGTGGTGGTGGGTGATGATGGGAACCAAGAAGAAAGAAGAGACATCAGCAAAGAAGAGTGATAGGAACAAAAAAATCACCAAGCCTGAGGGACTGACTGGATACTAAGGAATGATTCCAAAGGAATGCAAAATGATTGAGGTTTTGAACCTAAGTGACTGAAAACGTGTATTAACAGGGTATGGAAATCAGAGGAAAGACGTGTTTTAGTAGATGAAGAGCTAGGTGGAATTGAACAATTCTGGTTTCGTCTGTGGAGTTTGGGGTGGCAGTTTTATTTATGGTCTGACAAAATGCAGTCTTTGGTGATGTCTGCCTCCCTTGCCATAATACTCTTTGGTTCACTATTGGCTTTTGCACTTGGCCAGGGGCTGACCAGATCCAGATGTGAAGTTAACTCTTAACAAACAGTAAATGAGCATTAGGAGCTGGGTAGCAAAACAAAACAAAACAAACAGAAAGACTTGATTTTATTTTTATAATTTTTTTCCTTTTTTCTTTACAGAATGAGGTCTTGCTATGTTGCCCAGGCTGGTCCCAAATTCCAGGCTTAAGTGATCTTCCACCTTGGCCTCCCAAAGTCTGGGATTACAGGTGTGAGCCACCATGCCTGGCCCAGAAAGACTTTATAATGAAGGAGGACCCACCGAAATGCATAAGTAGTACTTTATGACAGTGTGACAATTTCTGCCTCAATAGGCCAGACATATGGTCAACTCTTCATTCATTCATCCATGAAGAGCTATTCCTTGGTAAGTGTGAACAGGAGGATTAGGAGTCACTAACCAATCCCAAAATCGAGATCCTGGTCATCAGAAGGTGGTTCTTAGCAGCCCTCTAGGAAACAGCTGAGTTTTAGGGTAGAAGCTACAACTCTTTTAATAAATCATAAGCACCTTCCTAGAAAGACATACGTGTTTGCATATTCATATTGCCACCATCAACATCTCACTGTGGCCTTGTTTTGAAATAATAGATTTCAAAATCTATAGATTTGCCTCTATCGAGAAAACTTAAGAAATCTGAACTTTAAAAAGTGGTAAACCAACAGACTAAGACATTATTTTTATTTTGAATATATTAACAGAATACTTGTTCCTTAAAAAAAAGTTTTGAAAAGCATCACAAACAAAAGAAAGACATAGAGGATAAAACATCAAATACTTATGTACATACTCCCTGAATATAACAAATGTCATATTTCCTCAGGCTTTTAAAAAGGAAATTAAATGTTATAGATATATTTGATGTTCCTTGTCTACATCTTTGGCTTCCATTTTCTTCCCTAATTTCTCAGAGGTTATTTCTATTCTGAAATTGGTATGTTCTTCCTGTACATGTTTTTTATACTTTTACTATATGCATCTATCCCAACATATATTATGTGCTATTATTTCATGTGTTTATAATTGTACATATATGGTATAACATTGTATTTATCATTCTCTATCTTATTTTTATTTTATTTTATTTTATTTTTTTGAGATGGAGTCTCTGTCACTCAGACTGGAGTGCAGTGGTGCGACCTCGGCTCACTGCAACCTCCACTTCCCGGGTTCAAGCCATCCTCCCGCCTCAGCCTCCCAAGTAGCTGGAATTACAGGCTCCTGCCACTACGCTCAGCTAAGTTTTATATTTTTAGTAGAGATGGGGTTTCACCATATTAGTCAGGGAGGATCTTGAACTCCTGACCTCAAGTGATCCACCCGCCTTGGCCTCCCAAAGTGCTGGGATTGCAGGCATGAGACACCGCGCCCGACCTTCTCTATCTTATTTTTCTATACCACGACATCTGTCCATCCATCCTGCCACAACAGGCCATTTAGGTTGTTTCGTTTTTCTCTGGAGTGAACATCCTTGTACATGTCCTCCTGTATGTGGGGGCTTCACTAGAGCACCTTAATAGATGTGAAGTTGCTAGGTTTCATGAAATGTACATCTTTACTTTAACTAGAGATGACCAACTTATTCCTTGAAATGGTTGCTCAAAGTTATGTCCCCCTTAACACCACATGAGAGTTCCCGATTCCCCACACTTGTTAAACATTTTTGGCACCTAATGGGTGCTTTCATTTTCATTCCCTGATAAATTGTGAAGCTTTATTCAAAATATCCAAGCTCTCATAGGTCATCTAGAAGTTTGTCTGTCATCAATCAATTAATACAGAATCTTCTAGAAGGGAATGTGTCAGGCAGGGAAGATTAAAGCTAGGACAATAAGCTACTGCCAAAGGTAGATCAATCCAGGATTAAAATAAAGTATACTTGGGAGTATGGTCAATGGGAAAGCATAAATGACTTTAAAACATTGATTCAGAACAACTTTACAGGTATATGGCAGAGAGCCCTTTAGTAAGCACCATTCAGATTTTGTCTCATTCATGCATAGAAGACCAATAAAGAACTACAAGGGATTAGCAATTAAACTATAATCAGAACTATTGCCTGGATACAAAATGGACCCCAGGGTCCTAGTTCTTTGTAATGGCAAATAGATGATGGTAACTTGGGGTCATTTGTAGTAGGTCCTTTAGTGTTCACCTAGGAAAAGACAACATGTATTTGGTAAAAGGTGAAAATGTTGAAAATCGTAGTTCAATTTATTGGTTTCTGTTGGGGAAACTGTGTGGACTCAGATAAACCCAGCTCTGCCATATACTACCAGTCTCTATGAGTCTGTTGCTTTACTGTTAAGTAAGGATATCTCTATCTTCTTCCCAGAGTTATTACCAGAATGAAAGTAACAACTATTTCTAGTATAGTGACTGGTGCATATAATTTATCATAGTAAATTCATGATTGCAACAAAATAATTGAGCAGCTACTACATGCCAGGCATTGCTACACATCCTGGACACACAGCAATGACGAATTAGACCAAGCTCCAGTTGTCAAGAAGCTCAAATTCTGCCTGGCACGGTGGCTCACACCTGTAATCCCAGTACTTTGGGAGACAGACACGGGTGGATTACTTGAGGTAGAGAGTTTGAGACCAGCCTGGCCAACATGGTGAAACCCCATCCCTACTAAAAATACAAACACTGATTGTTTCATTCATTTCTGATTCTTTTTAATTTTTTTGTAAATTTGAAGTTGGACTGTAACAGTTTTCTTTTTAGACATAGGAATCTCCTTTGCAATAAAGCGTACTTTCTATTTCTTTTCAGTATCTCTCTTTTTCTGGAAATGGGAGCAAGTTAGAAAATTTTAATAACCCAAGTGCTCCCAGTACTTTGAAAAAGCCTTGAATAACTTCTTTCCTATGATTTCCTCATTCCTCATTTCTGGCGACAGTCACTATTTTGGGTATGCATGTAAAATTGATCAATAATGTGATATTATTGGAAAATAACCAAGTCATCTCAAAGGCAAATATAATATTAAAGTGTGCTAAGATTTTTCCTGAGACATACTTTTTTCCCCTTTTGATGCTCTTGATATAATCTGTTATTTTAAAAATTGCATTTTTCCCAAACACCTTTATTTCAACTTGTCAAAAGAAAACAGATGGGCCTTAAAAACAATAATTTTTTAAAATAATATTGCTTAAAAATTGTTTCAGCATGTCTAGTAGTTTATTAGTGTTGTTTTTTGTTTTACATTAAAGAAAAAAAACTTGCTTGCTTTCTTGAAAACTTTTTTTCACTAGATGGCCTTCATTTTTGTTTCTAATATTATTGCAAGCACAATCAGATGGACATTGCCTTGTACCTATTTGAATCATTCTCCAACGTCAAATCCTAAGAGAAAATAGTCCAGCATTCTGCAGACAAATTTCTTTTCTGAGATGCTGAGGTGAAGTGACCTCTGAGACAGTATTGTTAACCAGTGAGTGCAGACCAAAATGCCCATGATTAATGCTAGCACTTGCAAAATAACAAGAGCATTTGCCTTTCCAATTTCATCTTAGTGTTTTCAGTTCTTCATAAAAACGTGACCCATGACAGGACCTTGAAGCCACCTCAGATTCTTCAAAGAGCTGACCAGCTAGAACATGAACTTAGAACTACTGCCCTCCCAATCACCTATTTATGCTTTAACCTTCACTTTCTACTATTAACAGATATTTACTTTACTTAATCTACTTGTTAGTGTGTATAATATCTATACATGTTGATGGCACCAACTTGAGTGTATTAAAACACCCCCTTCATCTCCCTTACTGATATCAGCCTCATTGAGGCCCTTCTTACCTCTCTCTTCAATCTCTGTCCAAACACCTTCCACGGGGCGTCAACATCTCCAAATTGTCCCATCCCAACCTATCCTATGACCTGCTCCAATATTCTCTGGATTCCCTAAACTCTTTTGCATTCTGCAGCTTCCATACTCAAAACCTTTAAGATCTCTTGAATGTTTCTACGATAATCTCCAGTCTTCTTAGCCAGGCACTCAGGGCCCTCCACAACCTGATGACAACTTCATAGCTCCAATCCAGTCCAACCAATCCAGCTCCAACCCAACCTTGTGCTTCACCTCATTGTCTCTTTCCCTTGGATGCTCTCCATCCAGCTTTTACCACACTTCCACTTCAAGCCACAGTTTCAAACTCTATCACCTTCCTGGACCATTTTATTTATTTATTTATTTATTTTTATTTTTTTATTTTATTATTATACTTTAGGTTTTAGGGTACATGTGCACAATGTGCAGGTTTGTTACATATGTACCTGGACCATTTTAGTTTAGAGTGATTTTTCCGCCCACCTCTAAATATATAGACTACTCATTTATTTGGGCTCTAAGTCATACACTCATACGAAAATTGGTATGTGTAAATACTTAATTGTTAACACTTGACAAATGCGACAACAGAGATGGAATGAACTTTAGACATCATTTAATTCAGCATCTCCTGACGTGCTCGAAAATCCCCTTCCACATTTCTCCTCTGGGTAAATATCAATTGACAGGGTGCTGTGCCTCAAATGTGGCCATTTTGCCTTTGAATTGTTCTTAGACTGAGAGGCATCTGCTTTCTAAGAAAGGAAAACCCCATTCATCCCATTCCAAACAGGTGAGAATCTAATGCCATCAGGGAAAAAAAAAAATATTTTGCTATCCCGTCTGAATTGAGAGTTTCCTGTGTACAGTTTACGTCCCTGTGCGCATCTACTACTCACAGAGCCACTCTAAGCATGCTCTGCAGTGTCAGCATCACCTGGCAGTATGCTAGAAATTAGAAATGCAAATTCATGAGCCCCAGCCCAGACCCATTAAGTCGGAAATTCTGAGGGTGGGGCCTAAGAATCTGAGTTTCAACAAGTTTGAGAAGGACTGCGTCTCCTATATGAAATGGAAAACAGCTGGTCATCGTCTGTGTCCTTGCATAATAAAAAATGATTAATGTCACTATGCCACCATTTCCTCAGCGAAATAATTTCTTTTTTTTTTTTCCCCCGAGGGTCTTGCACTGTCACCCAGGCTGGAGTGCACTGGTGCAGTCACAACCCACAGCAGCCTTGTCCTCCCGGGCTCAAGCAATCCTCCCACCTCAGCTTCCTGAGTAGCTTGGGACTGCAGGCGCACCCACCACGCCCGGCTAATCTTTATTTTTTTATTTTTTGGAGAGACGGGGTCTCGCTATGTTGCCCAGGCTGGTCTGGAACTCTTGGGCTCAAGAGATCCTTGTGCCTCGGCTTCACAAAGTGCTGGGATTACAGGCGTCAGCCGCTGCACCCGACTCTAAATAATTTCTTATCGCCCTCCCTCAGTTTGTTTTTCCTGTTATCGGGTCACCCACACATTCCACAATTGTCAAACAGGTGAGGGCACAGGTACAGAAGGGTCCCGCATTCCCTCCAGATTTTATCACGCTGAGGCACAAAGAGAAAAATAGCTCCTGGCGACCGCATGAAAACCCCGATTTCAAAACAGCCACATGCAGTTTAATTTCCTTAAAAGCTTAGCCGGAAAAGGTTTCTGTGGCTTGCGACCCCAGCTGGGCTTGAGCGAAGGCTCTGCACGTTGCGGCGGGGGCGGGCACAAGGTGATCGGAGGGAGGGGGATGACTCGCAGTTGTGTTTTGAGTGGTTGCCTTGGGTTATCTTGTTCCTCCAGCACAAACACACTCAGTTTCTTGTCACAAGGGGAACCCTGTTATTTTGTAGAAAAAAGTGACAGAAGCAACTTTCGAAGCAAAAAAAAAAAAAAAAAAAAAACCCAAAAGACGAAGAAGAAGAACAAAAGGCAACGTGAAATCTCCCCAGAGGAAAAGGAACCGCGCCGTTTGTCCCTCAGTAACTGAGCAACACCCCGGACACGCAGGGCTGCCTGTGACTTCTGCGGTTTTTCTTGCACTTCTCCGCGTTGGTTCACTTCCACCCTCGAAACGCTCCAGAAGCGAGAAATAAGGCGGGGCGGCCGCCACCCCCAGGCCGCCAGCTGTGCTGGGGCACCAGCTGCAGGGGGTCCCGGCCCAGCGTCCCTCTCGGCCCCTTCCCTCTCCCCCGGGGGAGAAGGGGCGGGTCCACGAGGCCCGGGCGCTGCGCCCGGCACGCGGTAGGGGTCGCTGCGTCTCGGCGCGCGCTCCCACCGCGGTGAATAACGGGGCCTGGCTGGAGGAGAAAGGAAACCTGCTGCGGGAGGCGGCGGCGACCGGCCAGCGAGCGAGGGAGGAGAGTTCACTTTTACTCCAGTGTCAGCGCGCGGCGGCCACGGCTGGCTCTGGCGAGAGAGCACCGAGGGAGTGGGTCGCAGATCTTCGGGTGGCCAGGGGAAATCGGCGAGAGGCGGGATCGGAGCGCGCCGGCGGGGCGCAGAGCCCGCCAGCCTGGCTAGCGAGGGGAGCCGCGGGGGGCGCGCCCCGGGCGGGCCCCCTGAGACGCGCAGGATGCCACACGAAGAGCTGCCGTCGCTGCAGAGACCCCGCTATGGCTGTAAGTGCCCTGGGCGCGCGGGGTTCCGGCTGGCCTTGGGGAGCTCCCTCCCCGAGGACGGCGTTGGAGAAGCCGAGGGAGCCGGTTGCGCGGCGCAGAGGGAACTGGAAGGCAGCGACTGCGCAGCTGGCAAAGTTAGGAGCTGGAGTTGCAAAGGGCAGTGAACCGCGTCCCCCCGCTCCCCCTGCCCCCCCAATTCCTAATATCCAGCTGGCAACCCAGACCCTCCACTCCGCATACCCAAACGGGGTGCGCGGGCAGTGCGGGGGTTGCGCTCTGGGACAGACCAGGTTGGGATTTTAGGGGTATCAGGTGAGGAGTCCGCGGAGCTCCGGGTTGCCGCCGGCTTGGGCCAGGGGGTGGCGTAAGGCACCGGATTCTTCCAACCCAGAAGGGGAGGAAAGTTTGTTTGCTGTGGCTACAGGTGGGCACAAGTAGGGCGCCGGCGCATTCTGCTAGTGCAAAGTCGGCTTGACTGGAAGGGCGGGAGTCTCCTCCTGTCCAGCGCCCTCGGACTTCACCTGAGCCGCTAGATCCATTGGCGTCACAGGTGTGAGTCCCTCCCCTCTGAAACTCCCCAACCCCTTTCCTCCCCGCTCCCCTCGCGCGGGAGGATTGCTGTGTGGAGAGGACGCGGCACTAGGCTCCGGGGAATCCGGTGGGAGCCCGCGTGACTTGACGAGATGGTGTCGATTACCCAGCCAGGGGCTGCCCTCGGAAATAGGCTGCTTTGGCCGATCGTGAGTGGATGGAGCCAGATTAACACCAACCACGTGGCTTCATGTACAGAGTTCAGAGTCCTAAACATGTGCCAGGAAGCATTTCCTTTAAAACAAACAGAAAGTTGGCCCGCTGTCTCTCCAAGGTGGCCCTGTCAGTGAACCCAAGGCCGAAGACCACAGGTTAATCTTTGCCCAGGCTGGCCTTGGTGGCAGAGGTACCAGGTATGGGTTAAGGTGGTGATATCTTCAGCAGGGTGTTTTGTTTGTGTGTGGTTTTGGATGGTGCGTAAGGCCACTGACTTGCTTAACTGAAAAAGGGCTCCTCAACTTGTGTAGGCTCTTTCCCCTCCTCCCCGCTGGCGTGTCAAAGATGGGAGGTTATCTTTCCTGTGTTACCCTTGCAGTGAGGGGGAGGCCTGAGGACTACAGCCGCTGTACTCTAATGCATTCAGCAGTTGACTGAGACCCAGCTTTTTGCCTTTTGGTAAACCACACAGACAGCAGAGCCTCTTGGGTTCAAGGGGGAACGCTGTGCTCATTCAGTGTTTGCAGTGCCAACCTCAGGTGGGACCCAGCTTTTTGCCTTTTGGTAAAGCACACATACAGCAGAGCCCGTTGGGTTCAAGGAGGAATGCTGTGCTCATTCAGTGTTTGCAGTGCCAACCTCAGGTTGGTGGAAGTACTTTAATGTGACCAGCTCTCAGAATATATGGTGGCTTCACTGTGTCAAATGATAAGATAACCACAAACTTCTGCAAACCAGGTGAATCTACATGAGCAAATGATTTCTTGCTATCACATGATTGATGTCGGCCCTCATTAGCAATAAATAGTGCAAAATTTCCGTGAATGTGGTACATGAATGCAGCATTTCTGTCAGTCCCTGCATGTGCATCTGTGATGCTGCTTGATTTTCACGGAATAAATCTGTGTTTTAAGTGCACTCCAGAAGAAGCTATCGAGGGAGTCCAGATCTGGCAAGCCTGAAGCCCACTCCACAGGGCCGCTTTCTTTGGAAATCTTCATCCAGCTTTCCTCACCAATATGGTGTAAGGGGGTGGTGTGCCATCTTGTTGGAATCACTCCCGGTTACTTTCCCTCCACTCATCAAGTGCTGGCATTCAAGTTGGTCACTTAACACTGTCAAAATGGAAAATATTTGCCTATGTTTCCAGACTTTCTTGTCACCCTGAAATATTAAGGCTTTAATATGACAGTTATCTCATTAAAATGAACACTTTTATAATTTTGGTTTATGAATGGTGTGTTTTCAGTGTATTCAGAACATGATATCTAGCAGAATAGATTTTGGTGTTAATAGGCATTACCTAACATTACCTATTCATGCAGAAGAGGGCTATTTGGTGTGTTAGTGTAATTTCTGGTTGTTGTTGGCTTTCTGAGCCTCCTATCAACATGAGACTGAAAATCGTGCTGTGAGTTCCTCATGGGAAGGCTAGGGAAGGATAACACAGGATTGTCCTTGCTCTGTTGTGTTCTAGGGCTGTGCTTTTTCTTGTTTATTGGTTTGGTAAATACAGGTTCAGTAAAACCTCAAATTATAACAAACAGGCGTTATCCCTAGCATTTAAAAATAAAGTAGCAATACATCGTAATTTCAGTTCTAGTGCTGAATGTTCTGAGTATAAGATGTTTGAGACTGGGCTTTAAACACAACTTTTTGGTAGTTTGAATTAAGTTGTCTATTGCTTATTTTGGGTCTGAGCTTCTGTTCTGCTCTTTCTCCTACCCACTTGACTCCTCATTTAATTCAGTAGTTCTTACACAAAGTAACTAAATTAACTCAGCTCAGGGCTGCTATGGTCTTTCTCCTCTGTACCAGGCTGAATGTCTGTAAAAGGCCACATAATAAATTGTACTTGAGGGATTTCTCAATGAGTTCTCCGTGAGGCCTCTGACTCTTCTCAGGTTTCTGACAGATGCAAGATTGCTGAAGTCACCCTGATTTGCACACAGGAGCACTGGATTGAAATTAAATAGGCTATTTTCTATTTAATTTCCACCACTGTTGGCCACATCTTCCTGCAATCTGTGAAGTTATTTTTGTATAATGTTAATACTACAAACAAAGCTGAAACAGTTCAGTAACACAATTCTGAAGGGAAGAGGTGGAAGAAGGAAGTGATAGGTAGCTATTTAAACTAATGCCGATATAGACATAGTATGTACTATATATTGTATATACAGTATTTTTCTATACTCAACCAAATTAAGATGACACTTATGCTTAGGTGTGATTTGCAAATAACTTGTGTTGTTGTAATGGATTATGATGTATCTGCCAAATTAATTCTGAAAACACATTGCTGCCATGATCTGTCGTAAGTTTTGTTCCAGTTACTTGGGAGTTAAAAACACCAGCAAGGGCAAAAGAGGGGTTTGTGACTAGGCAGATGACTTCACTTACCGCTGATAACCCAATCAACACTTAAGTGGCTACAGTGGGTCTCTAATGATTGCATAGGCAAGAACTGTGGTTTTCTACACTTTACAAGATTCAGAGCCTTCCTTTCATGAGACACATTGTACAAAGAAATGGGGATCAATGTTTCACTGTTTGCTTCTTTTTAAAAAGTGCAACCTAAGTCCAGCATGTTGTGGGGGTAGGGAAGGGGGAGTTGAGAAAGATTCTGGTGGAGCATTATTATTTTTTTTTTTTAGGCAGTATCTTGCTCTCTCACCCAGGCTGGAGTGCAGTGGTGCAATCATGACTTACTGCAGCCTCAAACCTTCCAGCTTCAAGCTGTCCTCCCACCTCACCCTCCTGAGTAGCTGGTACTACAGGCACACATCACCACACCCAGCTAATTTTTGTATTTTTTTGTAGAGATGGGTTTTCGCCATGTTGCCCAGGCTGAGCTCAAACAATCCTCCCTCCTCAGCCTCCCAAAGTGCTGGGATTACAGGTGTGAGCCACCACACCTGGCCTGATACTGTGAGCTTTTGAGTACTACTCTCTGCTCTTGTCTGAATGGTGAGGTTACTAAGTTAGTTACCTGGAAACTGGAGTTTTGGGGTGGTCAGTGCAACTAAACTCTTATCCATCTACGATGACCAATCTGAGATGAAATTTAAGTTCTGAAGTAGTTAAACGCAGTTGTGTAAAAGGGGATTGAATAAGTCTGTATTTAGCATAGCTCAGCTGTAACATCCTATCAGTGCTTTCACTTGAACCATAGAAAGGTATATGCAGCCTTATCCTGAGATACTGTCTTCAGTAGACAAAAAGTCAAGCTGCTTCCTCGTATGCTGGTGTTTTGGTTGAGCTTTTCAAAAGGATCTTTAAGGTCAACAGCTAAAGTGTTATTTTAGTATGCTTTTAACTTTAATTACACATGCTGTTAGCCAGAATGACTTGTTTGGGAGAGTTTAAGCTTGTAATACCGAGTTTGTTTTAGAATTTAGTGTTATTTGGGGTGTTAACTCCTTTTTCTCTAGGGAACCAATGACTTACTATTGCCATCCACCCTCTCACTACACAAGCTTTTTAACAGCCCCTTCTACTTAAAAGGCTGGGCATGGTGGCTCACACCTGTAATCCCAGGACTTTGGGAAGCCAAGGCGGGTGGATCACATGAGGTCACGAGTTTGAGACTAGCCTAGCCAGCATAGTGAAACCTCGTCTCTACTAAAAATACAGAAATTAGCCTGGTGTGGTAGTGCATGCCTGTAATCCCAGCTACTTCGGAGGCCGAGGCAGGAGAATTCCCAAAGAGGGGAATCCCAAGCAGGGGAATCGCTTGGACCCAGGAGGCAGAGGTTGCAATAAGCCAAGATTGCACCACTGCGCTCCAGCCTCAGCAAAAGAGCGAGACTCTGTCTCAAGAAAAACAAAAGCTAGTATACAAACAGATCTAATGCTTACCATGTCTTCATGGTAACCAAAAGAGAAACAAAGACTACTCAACGTCTGATTTGATAGGGTCAGGTAAGTCCTACAGGGCAGGCAGTTTAATATGGGATATGGAACAAAGGTTTGTGAACTTACCAAGGGCTGGGTGCTTTTCATGTTGTTACTGTTATCATCGGCTCATTATGGCCTTTGAGAGGGCCAGTGGTTTTCCATTTCACAAAGAAGCTGAAACCCCTAGTACTGTGTCAAGGCCACCCTGCTAGCTGGTGGCAGGGGAACTTGGAAGCAGCACTGTCAGATCCTGGAGCCTTTCCTCATTGACTGTTGCCAGTTTGCTGCCCCTGAATCATAAATGTTCACCCCTTCTGTGTCTTTAAGGAGTTTGTCATGATTCGCTCAAGATGTAGAAACCTGTAGCTATTTATGCTGGATGTGGTGGTATACACCTGTAGTTACAGCTACTTGGGAGGCTGAGGCAGGAGGATCAAGATTTCCAGGCTGTAGTGTGCAATGATTACACCTGTGAATAGCCACAGCTCTCCAGCCTGGGCAACATGGTGAGATCTGCCCGCCCCCCACCCGACCCAATCTCTCTTGTTTATTTATTTATTTAGAGATAGAGTTCCACTATGTCACCGAGGCTGAAGTGCAGTGGTGAGATCTGGGCTCACTGCAACCTCCGCCTCCTGGGTTCAAGTGATTCTCCCACCTCAGACTCCCAAGTAGCTGGGACTATAGGCATGCGCCACCACACTCAGCTAATTTTTGTATGTTTTAGTAGAGGTGGGGTTTCACCGTGTGGTCAGGCTGGTCTCGAACTTCCTACCTCAAGTGATCTGCCCAGCTCAGCCTCCCAAAGTGCTAGGATTACAGGCGTGAGCCACCATGCCCAGTGAGACCCCCATCTCTAAAACAAACAAACAAAAAACAACAACACAAAAAAAACTTTGGCCATTGGGTAGTGTGCTCATTTATAAATAGATGCATAAAGTTGATTTTGCTGCTGAATTTTTTCCCCCCAAGAAACAGCATAGAATACGTGTGCTTTTTTTTTTTTTGAGACAGAGTCTTGCTCTGTCACCCAGGCTAGAGTGCAGTGGCATGATCTCAGCTCACTGCAACCTCTGCCTCCCAGGTTCAAGCAATTCTCGTGCCTCACCCTCCTGAGTAGCTGAGATTATAGGCGTGTACCACCATGCCCAGCTAATTTTTGTATTTTTGGTAGAGATGCGGTTTCATCATGTCGGCCAGGCTGGTCTCGAACTCCTGAGCTCAAATGATCTGCCTTCCTCAGCCTCCCAAAGTGCTGGTATTACAGGCATGAGCCACCGCCCCCAGCCTTTCATGGGCTTTTTATAGAATACATCCAAGCTTCATCAAAAGATTTTATGTATATTTAGAAACATCCCATCTCTTACTGTGAGGTGCTGAAGTGAAAGGCTTTTCCATAATAATATAGTGACATGTGCCCCAGTGATTGCTAATAGGATAATTTGTAAAACATGCTTTATTACATACACCGCCCATACCTTAAAGTCTGGGATTGTTGAGAAATTAAATAGAAACTTGTAGTAGTGAGGCCGACCTGCAAGCTGATACTTTGTCACCTTACTGCTCTATTTTATTTTTCTCTCTTAAGAGGCAGTATGGTGTTGATAAAATGGCAAAAGCTTTGGAGTTGAATAGATGTGGGTTTGAATTCTGACTTCCATTGCCTGCCTCAGTAGCCTTGGGGTTTTCTCCTGTACCTTGAGAGGTGTGTGGAAATGATATATCTATAGAGGTGGCTGATGTGGTTCCTGGCACATAGTGCTAAACAAGTTGTAATCGTTTCAATTGATTGAGCACCTAATACTAGCAAAATACTGGGATGAATGAAACACCACTTAGCTGCTGACAGCTTACCAGAGAATCCAGGTGACAAGTAAAAGTGCTTATACTTTTAGTGCCATTCCAAGTTCTGTGGAACAGAAGATAGGAGAAGGATGGATTTGGATGGGGGCAATGGGAGGGCTTCATGAAAGTTATGAATTTGAAATGACCTTGAGGAAGGTCAGAGGAAAACCTGAAAGGCATGCTAGTATATTTGTACTGTGGAATTTTCTTTTTTTTTTTCTCTTTTTTTTATTATTATTATACTTTAGGTTTTAGGGTACATGTGCACAATGTGCAGGTTTGTTACATATGTATCCATGTGCCATGTTGATTTCCTGCACCCATTAACTCGTCATTTAGCATTAGGTATATCTCCTAATGCTGTCCCTCCCCCTCCCCCAACCCCACAACCATCCCCGGAGTGTGATGTTCCCCTTCCTGTGTCCATGAGTTCTCATTGTTCAATTCCCACCTATGAGTGAGAACATGCGGTGTTTGTTTTTTTGTTCTTGCAATAGTTTACTGAGAATGATGTTTTCCAGTTTCATCCATGTCCCTACAAAGGACATGAACTCATCATTTTTTATGGCTGCATAGTATTCCATGGTGTATTTGTGCCACATTTTCTTAATCCAGTCTATCGTTGTTGGACATTTGGGTTGGTTCCAACTCTTTGCTATTGTGAATAGTGCTGCAATAAACATATGTGTGCATGTGTCTTTATAGCAGCATGATTTATAGTCCTTTGGGTATATACCCAGTAATGGGATGGCTGGGTCAAATGGTATTTCTAGTTCTAGATCCCTGAGGAATCGCCACACTGACTTCCACAATGGTTGAACTAGTTTACAGTCCCACCAACAGTGTAAAAGTGTTCCTATTTCTCCACATCCTCTCCAGCACCTGTTGTTTCCTGACTTTTTAATGATGGCCATTCTAACTGGTGTGAGATGGTATCTCACTGTGGTTTTGATTTGCATTTCTCTGATGACCAGTGATGATGAGCATTTCTTCATGTGTTTTTTGGCTGCATAAATGTCTTCTTTTGAGAAGTGTCTGTTCATGTCCTTTGCCCACTCTTTGATGGCGTTGTTTGTTTTTTTCTTGTAAATTTGTTTGAGTTCATTGTAGATTCTGGATATTAGCCCTTTGTCAGATGAGTAGGTTGCAAAAATTTTCTCCCATTCTGTAGGTTGCCTGTTCACTCTGATGGTAGTTTGTTTTGCTGTGCAGAAGCTCTTTAGTTTAATGAGATCCCATTTGTCAATTTTGGCTTTTGTTGCCATTGCTTTTGGTGTTTTAGACATGAAGTCCTTGCCCACGCCTATGTCCTGAATGGTATTGCCTAGGTTTTCTTGTAGGATTTTAATGGTTTTAGGTCTAACATTTAAGTCTTTAATCCATCTTGAATTAATTTTTGTATAAGGTGTAAGGAAGGGATCCAGGAATTTTCTATATATCTAGGCAGTAAAGGACAATTGGAGCTGTCCTGAGGAGAGTCACCTGATGCAACGCCTTACTGATGTATCTTCTTGTTCTTCGAGATGGTTTAAAAAAAAAAAAACCACCCCAAACTTTTCATTAGAGATATGGGTGAGTGGCCCAGTGAAGTGAGTGACAGGGGAGGCAGGTGTGGCGAGATGTAGCGATGTGAGCATTTGGTGCCCTCTCTGCTGGCTGCTCAGCAGCCTCTTCACCGTGCTTCTGGGTTTGGCTGTCTTTTGGATGAACAGCTTTGCCAGAGGGTTTTGCCGAGGATAGGTGAATTCTCTGAGAACAGGTAAGAAAACGAGTTGTACTTAGAGCAGGACAAGGATCTTGACAACTGAATTCTCTAGGGGGTAGGGTTTCTCTCACCTCATTTTTCCTCATTCTCTCCATTAATTGTGGCAACGTTTACCTTTCAGATTTCGCTGATTTACGGTCCTGCAATGTCCAGCATCCCAGTTTTGTTGAAGAATGACTTAGACTGTGTTTCCAATTCATTGGCAATTGCCTGAGGAACTTTCACTTAGACTTTTTGTGGGATTTTACTAAGCTCTAATTGGACCTTCCTTTAATTTTATAATCGTGTATTATGTATGACTTCTTCTTGCCAAGGTGCCTAAGAGGAGCTGACAGCTGTTTATTTAGTATATGCAGTGGTTTTCAAAGAGCAGTCTCTGGAGCAGCAGCAGCAGAACATCTCCTGAGAGCTTGTTGCAAAGGCAGATGCCCAGGCCCCACTCAGACTGGCCAAATCAGAAAGTCTGCGACAGGGTCTGCAGTCTGAGTTTTAACAGGCCCTCCAGGTGATTCTGATGCGCTAGAGCATCAGAAAGGTAAAGAGGCATTTCTGATATATACTCTTCACAGTGCTTGCAAGTTTTTGTCAAGTAAGTGAAAACACATGAGTATGTTATGGAACGCTTTATTTACAGTATCTCTTGAATGTTTGATTTGTAAACCACATGCTAACCAGTCCTGATTACTTTACAGGTTCATATTTATTTTATAGAATTAATTTTGCTATGGCTTTAAGTTTGCTTTTCTTTCTTCTGGGAAACAAATGTGATTTGGAAGGTGCTGTGGTTTGAATGTATTCCCCAAAGTTCATGTGTTGGAACGTAATCCCCGATGCAGTAGTGTTGGGAGGTGGAGCCTAATGAGTGGCGATTAGGCCACCAGAGTTCTGCCCTCGTGAATGGGTTAATGTTGTTATTGTGAGAGTGAGTTTGGTAAAAGGTTGAGTTCAGCCTCCTTTTCTCTCTTTCACCCATGCGATGCCTTTTGCCATGTTACGGTGCAGTAAGAAGGCCCTCACCAGTTGCAGGCCCCTCAACCTTAGACATCCTAGCCTCCAGAACTGTGCAGAAACAAATTTCTCTTCATCATAAATAACCCAGTCTCAGGTATTCTATTATAGCAGCACAAAACAGATAAAACAAATGGAAAAGTTTAAAATCTCCACTGACTAGAGATAAAGCAAGGTTAGCTTCCCAGGAATTTCAGCTGGGAGTGAGGCTTTTAGGAGCCATTGGGAAGGCTGAGTGAACGGGGAACCTTTTTGTGTAAGAAAGGGAACTCTAAGCCTGGAAATTCTGAGCTTCTAATCCCTGGGGGTGGCACGTGGGGGGCTGGACAGTAAGAATTGATAGATGTCCTCCTCCTCCATTTTTTTTCTCTCCAGGACACCTACAGTGTTATTCATTTATTCTTTTATTCATTCACAATTTTTAGAACTGTTGAATATGTTAGCAGAGATACTATTTGTTAGACATAAGTGCACCCAGGTCACTCCCAAATTGCAGGGAAACTACCAATCTGTTTATTTTACCATTGATAAAAGATAGGAGGACATTTTTATTGTTTATTGCTTGGGATCTCCCAAAAAGAAGATTTCTAATTGGTTGTTCTTTCTCTATTACTACTAAATCTCTGAAGGAAGACATTTTAATATTTTTTTTAAATTAGGGTAGTTTATTTCTCGATAATTTTTTTTAAGAGATAGGATCTCACTATGTTGCTCAAGCTGGACTTGAACTCTTGGGCTCAAGTGATCCTCCTGCCTTAGCCTCCTGTGGAGCTGGGACTACAGGTGTGTACCACCGTGCCTGGCATAGTTCCTGATAATTTTGTCTCAGTTCTTGTATTTTACTGGCAATATGAATTCCATGTTAAGTAATGTTAATGCATATCCTATAGTTGTCTCCAAATAAGTAGGCTTGATTTGCATGTAATTGAAGCAACATATATTTCACATACTTATGCTTAGATTCAGTATCTAGCCAGCAGCTTGGTATCCTGGCACTTAGAAGATACTCAGTAAATATTTGCTGTTATGACAGGTTTTGCATAACATGTCTGTACTGTATTGTTTATCTAAATGAGGAATTTATTTCTATTATCTGTCTAATTAAAGATCATCTCGGCAGCTTTCAGATGCCATGCAAACATTAAATGTTGAGTTTAGATTTGCTTCCATCCCCTGTGGAACCTGAGCAAGTTGTTTTAATTTCTCTGTGCCTCAGTTTCCTCATCTGTAAAATGTAAAATGCATCATCAAAGGATTAAATGATTTAATAGATGGAAACGTACATGCTCAGAGTGTGCTGCCATGGAGTCAACACCTAAAGGGCAGGGATGGTGATGGCAGAACCCCACTCATTACTGCTGCCCCTTGGTCTGTATCCTTCTTTACCTCCTTGCCTGTTCTTTTTCACTTTAACAGAAAGTGGATTTAAAATCCTAGCCCTATTTTCTTTTTTCTTTTCTTTTCTTTTTTTTCTTTTTTTTTTTTTTTTGCGATGGAGTCTCTCTGTGTCGCCTAGGCTGGAGTGCAGTGGTGCCATCTCGGCTCACTGCAACCTCCACCTCCCAGGTTCAAGCAATTCTCCTGTCTCAGCCTCCTGAGTAGCTGAGACTACAAGCACATGCCACCACACCAGGCTACTTTTTGTATTTTAAGTAGAGATGGGGTTTCACCATATTAGTCAGGCTGCTCTCGAACTCCTGACCTCAGGTGATCCATCCGTCTCTGCCTCCGAAAGTGCTGGGATAACAGGCGTGGGCCACCGCACCCAACTCTAGCCCTATTTTCTCTTCAGAATGGGAAAATTCTTAAGTTATCTACATGGAAATACTTCAGTCTATCAATTTGGGTGGGGACCAAATTAATCCTTGTGTCTGTATACTTAAAAAACTAATATATTCTGGCTGGGCGCTGTGGCTCACGCTTGTAATCCCAGCACTTTGGGAGGCCGAGGCGGGTGGATCACGAGGTCAGGAGATCGAGACCACGGTGAAACCCCATCTCTACTAAAAAATACAAAAAATTAGCCGGGCGTGGTGGCAGGAGCCTGTAGTCCCAGCTACTCGGAGAGGCTGAGGCAGGAGAATGGCGTGAACCCGGGAGGCGGAGCTTGCAGTGAGCCGAGATTGCGCCACTGCACTCCAGCCTGGGCGACAGAGCGAGACAACGTCTCAAAAAAAAAAAAAAAACAAAAAACAAAAAACTAATATGTTCTATTGTTTCCAGATATAGCTGAGGTGGGGAGAACATTTGGACTTCTGTGTTGCATAGTTTGCCATCTTGCAGGGGGTCTTGGACGTGTCACTCTGAAGTTACCAAGCATTCTCTCATTTCATTTAGGCTTCCAAGTTGAATTTGGTCATTGCTGCTGCTGTTGCTTGTCTAAAAGCCTGAGGGTTTATAATGCTATGTAGATGGGAAGGAGCTACTTGAAATGTGTTTGAATCTTTACGCTTGCTTCAGAATGTAGAGTTTGACTTAGCTACCAGGGTCAGCCAACCTTGTGGTCAACCCAGTCCTGTGGGAGTTTAGAAGGGAGGTGAGGAAGAGGAAGTACACTTGGTACACTGGGTTCATCTAACGTCCCTCAGGCCTCACCGCCTTTACAAAGTTAATGAAGTTTTGTGTTCATAAGCTCAGTGAAGCTCAACTGAGAGGACTAACTGGAATGTTGGAGCCATTAGGAATCGAAAACCTGGGCTGCAACTCACGTGCCCACTTTAAAAAAAATTCTAGTACTTTTCATAGAAATGTTTGCTAATAACCCCTCTATTATTCCTCACCTCCCCAAAAGGGGACCACTGTAATCAGCCAGTCTTGGTCCTTGAGATTGTCGCTTTTCTGTTCTTTGCCCCAGTCCTACACGAAGCAGGCTTCTTAGGGTGGGATGAGGGGCCTGGTAAGATAGCCACATAGTCAGCCTCATGAAATATGACTCCCCATTCACTTGCCCCCTAAACTGTGCTTCCTCAGGTAAGATCTAGTAAGGCAGCCCACCAGAGCCTCGCTGCGTTGAACTCTTAGGAAGTTTGTCCAAGAAATAGTAGTTATAGAGCTAATACAAACATGCATTTGCTCTCATTCTGTTCTCTACTAATGAGTTTTATTTTCCAAAAAGAAACAAAGATACATTTATTTGTAAAGAATATCTAAGGCCAGGCATGGTGGCTCAAGCCTGTAATCCCAGCACTTTGGGAGGCTAAGGCAGGAGGATTGCTTAAGGCCAGGAGTTCAAGACCATCTGGGCAACATAGCAAGACCCTGTTTCTACAAAAATAAAAAATTAATATGTAAAGATAATTTTTTCCTCCACGAGAGCCAGGGTCATGTGAGGCCCTTCCCTGCTTTGGCGCTGATTTTGTCAATAGTCTCAAAGCTTCCTTCCTTAGTTCTCCAGTCTAATCTTTGCTATTAGTTTGAATTGGCTAAGAGTTTGGAGGATTGTGCTTGCTTATTCCTCTTCACTGTGGACTCTGCCTGTAACTTTTCACATTGGATTAGGGGAACTCTGAGAAAGAAATGGAGTTTATGATGTGCTTCTATGTTGTAGCTTTGATATCTCTGAAAATATGTACCTTTCTCTGCTAAGTAGGACAAATAAGACAAACCAAACAGGGAGGGACATCCTCAACCTGTGGACATGTGAATATTTCTAGAAGGTTATGCAAATAATCTAAAAGGTTATAATATCTTTTTAGAAGTTGCCTTTGGGAAGAGGGACCGGGGGCAGGAGTGGGAATACGATTTGAAATAGTTTTCACCATATGCTATATTACCCTTTGAAAAAATAAAGCAAATGTGTGTTTTTGAAAAATATGTTTTGAGAATAATGTGGACAACATAGAACAGCAGTAAAATCCATGAGGAATTGGGACTGTATCTTTTGGTCTATGCTGTATCCCCACGTCTGGTACATAGGTCAACATGTCAGCAGTGATTCTGTGTAGGTAGTGAGATGTTTTGTGACTAATATTTTTTCTTCTTCCTCAAATTTTCAGCTATACATGTTTTTATAGTTAGACTATAAAAGTTAAGTTAGGAAAAATTATAACAGTTACCCTTTGCTGCTCTAGATACAAAGTTCTCTTTAGCTACAAACTCTGCCCTATGAAAATTTATCTGAAAGATAGATCAGTTATTATTGGAAGGATTCAATGGCTAATTTTCCAAGTATGTATGTGTGTACATGCATAGAGAATGAGGGACAGAAATGTTAAGAGGCCCAGGACTCTATAGTTGTTAAGTTGTTGTAGTTAATAATTTGTGAAAGGGGCCGGGCACGGTGGCTCCCGCCCAGAATCCCACCACTTTGGGAGGCGAGGCAGGCAGATCACTGGAAGCCAGAAGTTCAAGACCAACCTGGCCAATGTAGTGAAACCGTGTCTCTACTAAAAATACAAAAAATATTAGCTGGGCATGGTGGCATATGCCTGTAATCCCAGCTACTCTGGAGGCTTAGGCAAGAGAATCTCTTGAACCCAGGAGGTGGAGGTTGCAGTGAGCCAAGATCATGCCACTGTACTCCAGCCTAGGCAACAGAGAGTGACTGTCTCAAAAAAAAAAAAAAATGTGAAAAGAAAGTGTGTAGGAAGCAGATCTGTAAAAGGTAGTAATGAATCAACTAGTGTCCATGGGGGAAATAAAGGTTGTGACACAAAAGTGGTGTCTTGACTCACAAAGTGAACTCTGAAGAGCCTGTGAAGAGGTGAACTACTCATGACCATTCCTTCATTCAACAGGAGGTGCCAGATGCCATGTATAAGGTGGAATTTACACAGGGTTTATGACCAAATGCCTTCAGGGGTCAAATGTGATCACAGCCTGTATAAAATAATAGGAAGCTTTGGAGTGTCTCTCAGCTGGAGAATGCATTTGCTACTTTAGTCACTGAAATTGGAAGGAAAACATCTGTGAGCAGTATACAGGCAAAACAAGATAGATTAGTCTTGTTTAGCATCTTGGAAGCTGCTTAGAATAATGCTTGGAAGCATTATGCTGTAAAACGGAGGTAGCCATGGAAGTACCGTCACCCTAGACCAATGAGAGACGAGAAGCACTGTGATAGCAAGACCTGCATCTAGCATCTGAGGACTTAGACCAAGGTGCCACTTACTGTGTAATATTGGGTATAACTTCTTTGAGCTTTTTTTTTTTTTTTTGAGATGGAGTCTCACTCTGTCTGTCACCCAGGCTGGAGTGCAGTGGTGTGATCTTGGCTCACTGCAGCCTCCGCCTCCCGTGTTCAAGCAATTCTTCTGCCTCAGCCTCCCAAGTAGCTGGGACTACAGGTGTGTGCCACCACGCCTGGCTAATTTTTGTATTACTAGTAGGGACAGGGTTTCATCATATTGGCCAGGCTGGTCTCAAACTCCTGACCTAATGATCCGCCCACCTCATCCTCCCAAAGTGCTGGGATTACAGGTGTGAGCCAATGTACCCGGCCTGAGCTCTTTTTTATTTTTGGAGACAGGGATCTTACTCTGTCACCCAGGCTGGAGTGCAGTGGTGTCATCACAGCTCACTGCAGCCTCCAGCTCCTGGGCTCAAGTGATCCTCCTACCTCAGCCTTCTGAGTAGATGGGACCACAGGCATGTACCGCTATGCCCAGCTAATTACAAAAAATTTTTTTGGTAGAGGCAGTCTTGGCATGTTGCCCAGGCTGGTCTGAGCTTCTTTCTACATTTGAAAAATGAGTTTATGTTTACCCTACCTCAGAAGGGGGTGAGGTATGGGAGATTGCTCTGAGAATTGTTCAAGTGTGTGTGTGTGTGTGTGTGTGTGTGTGTGTGTATCTATGGTGGGGAGGGATTTGCCACTTATTTGAGTAATTCTTTGGTGAAGTCTTATCAGTGTTGAAATGGGTTTATCATTTAATGATTACCTCAAAGGCAATGCTACCTTAGCTTTGTGACATATGTTTTAAAATAATTATTTTTGAGATGAAGTCTTGCTCTGTCACCCAGGCAGGAGTGCAGTGGCGGGATCTCGGCTTACTGCAATCTCCACCTCCCGGGTTCCAGTGATTCTCCTGCCTCAGCCTCCCGAGTAGCTGAGGTTACAGGCATCTGCTACCATGCTGAGTTTTATATTTTTAGTAGAGACAAGGTTTCACCATGTTGGCCAGGCAGGTCTCGAACTCCGTACCTCAAGTGATCCACCCACCTTGGCCTCCCAAAGTGCTGGGATTACAGGCGTAAGCTACCGCGCCTGGCCTATTTATTTATTTTTTGAGACAGGGTCTGGCTCTGTCACAGGCTGGAGTGCAGTGGTGCGATTTTGGCTCACTGCAACCTCCGCCTCCTGGGCTCGGGCCATTCTCCCACCTTAGTCTTCCAAATAGCTGGGATTACAGGTGTACGCCACTATGCCCAGCTAATTTTTATATTTTTAGTAGGAGATGGGGTTTCGCCATGTTGCCCAGGCTGGTCTTAAACTCCTGAGCTCAAGTGATCTGCCTCCCTCAGCTTCCTAAAGTGCTGGGATTATAGGCATGAGCCATTGTGCCTGGCTGATATGTGCTTTTTTTGAAACGGTGTTTGAAATGAGATTTTCCTGGCTGGGCGCGGTGGCTCACACCTGTAATCCCAGCACTTTGGGAGGCCGAGGTGGGCAGATCATGAGGTCAGGAGTTCAAGACCAGCCTGACCAACATGGTGAAACCCTGTCTCTACTAAAAATAAAAAAACTAGCTGGGCGTGGTGGTGGGCGCCTGTAATCCCAGCTACTCGGGAGGCTGAGGCAGGAGAATCGCTTGAACCCGGGAGGCAGAGGTTGCAGTGAGCTGAGATTGCACCACTGCATCCCAGCCTGGGTGATGGAGCGAGACTCTGCCTCAAAAAACAACAACAACAACAACAACAACAATAAACAATGAATAGTACATATTACATGCCAACCAATCTTCTAAGTATTTTATACAAATTAATTTATTTAATTCTCCCAACAATCTTATTAGAGAGGTATAAGATTTATTTCTTTTTTCTTTTCATGATGAGAAAACTAGTTTATAGGGAGATTTGGTAATTTGCCCAAGATTATGTCTAGATAACCTCTGTCTAGGGACAGTGCTCTTAATCACATCACTAATGCTATTTCACATATATAACCTTGAACGACCTTTCATCCAATTTTTATCAAAATTCCATCTGAGTGAGAGATTTTGTGTGTGTGTTTGCATGCGTGTGTGTGTGTGTGTGTGTGTGTGTGTGTGTAAAAAAAAAAAAAAAAAAAAAAAAAAAAGAGAGAGATTTTCCTTTCTCCTTCAACTGGAAAGGCAACATTTTGCATTTTGGTAGCACTATCTTTGAGATGTAACTTTTCTAAATCCTAATATATGATTTTTAGCTGGATTCTTCCTTGTCCATCTTAGCATTTCTTTTACTAGGAAGTGTGAATTTTGAAAACAGAAGTTAATAGTAAGAATCTCTGAGTTGAGGCTGGACCTGGTGGCTCACGCCTGTAATCCCAGTACTTTGGGAGGCAGAGAGACGAGAGGACTGCTTGAGCCAAGGAGTTTGAGGCCAGCCTGGGCAATGTCAGGAGACTCTGTTTCTACAAAAAAATTTTTTAAAAATTAGCTGTACTCTAGCCTGGGTCACAGAGTGAGACTCCATCTCAAAAAAAAAAAAAAAAATCTAAATTGAAAAGACTTTAAGAGTAGTTTCTTTGAGATCCATGCTGTAGGAAAATATCAAGGGAAACTACTGTGCGAGGGAGGGGACATCTGTATTTTTAACACTGGAGGATAAAGCTTGGGAAGGCAATTCTGTCTCCTAATCTGATGACAGAGATCCTCTCTTTATAAAGCTTATGGCTTATTCTTAGGAAAAGTAGGGGGGTGAGTGTGGAAGATAGTGTGGCTAGGGTCACTTAATGCTTGAGAAGGTTTCCTAGGGCTGCTAGGTGTCAACAGCGGGCCAGCCTCCTTGGTTGATTACATGTCCTTGACTATTATCCACGCCCTTGACTATTATCCACGCCAGCACAATATCCCATCTTGGATAAGAGATCATCTAATTCATAGTTGTCAACCTGGCTACCCACTGGAAACTCCAGGAAAGCTTTACCAAGAAAATGCGTGTTCCCTGGATATTGTCACTATCCTCTGTTTATTTGGGGATAGAATATTCTGGCATAGGTGTTTTTATTTTAAACTTTATTTATTTATTTATTTGACAGGGTCTGGCTCTGTTTTCCAGGCTGGAGTACATCATTGGCATGATCTTGGCTCATTTCAGCCTTGAACTCCTGGGCTCAAGCTATGCTCCCAAGTAGCTAGGACTACAGGCATGTACACCACACCTGGCTAATTAAAAAAGTATTTTTTGGTTGAGACAGGATCTCACTAGGGTGTTTTGTTTTGTTTTGTTTTGTTTTGAGTCTCACTCTGTTGCCCAGGCTGGATACAGTGGCATGGTCTCAGCTCACTGCAACCTCCGCCTCTCAGGTTCAAGCAATTCTCCTGCCTCAGCCTCCCAAGTAGCTGGAATTACAGACACATGTCACCACACCTGGCTAATTTTTTGTATTTTTAGCAGATACAGGGTTTCACCATGTTGGCCAGGCTGGTCTCAAACTCCTGATCTCAAGTGATCCCCCCCACCTCGGTCTCCTACAGTGCTGAGATTACAGGTGTGAGCTACCAGGCCTGTGCTCACTAGGGTATTATTTTTCTTTTTCTTTTCTTTTTTTTTTTTTTTTTGTATTTTAAACATTTTCAAGCTCTCAAAACCTCAAAGAAGGATACAGTGAACATCTATTCCCTTCACTTAGCTTTACCACCTGTTGACATCTTGCCACACCATTCCATCTACAGACATTGGGATGGCTCACCCCTAAATCCTTCAGCACACATCTCACATACTGAGAAAGACATTCTTCTCTCCAGCTTCATCCTGTTACCATTACTGTGTGTTCAATTCCATTGTTCAATATAAATTCTACTGCTATGCTTTATAGCCATGTTTTAGGACCCAGGTAAGTTTCTCGCATTGCCTTTGGCTGTTGTTCCTCAAGGACTTCCCCAGACTGGAACAGTGGTGCCAGCTCCCTCTCAATGCAATGACCCTGAATCCTCTGAGGAGTTCAGGTCTGTTTCCTCCAGGTGCATCACATCAGGGGCTACAGTGTCCACCCTCCCACTACTGGTGATGAATAGATATTTTTAAAAACCTCCCTAGGAGATTCCAATGTGCAGCCAAGGTTTCAATTCTTTGACTTCATTAAATCCACCCTACTTTATTTGTATGTGTTTTTTTGTGATAAAATGCACATAAAATTATCATTCTTACCATTTCTCAGCGGACAGTTTTGTGGCATTACGTACATTCACATTGTGGTATAACCATCATCACGATCTATCTTTGGAACTTTTTTTTTTTTTTTGAGACGGAGTCTTATACTATCACCCAGGCTGGAGTGCAATGGCGTGATCTCGGCTCACTGCAATCTCCGCCTCCCGGGTTCAAGTGATTCTCCTGCCTCAGCCTCCTGAGTAGCTGGGATTACAGGTGCCTGCCACCACGTCCCACTAACCTTTTGAATTTTTAATATAGATGGGGTTTCACTATGTTGGCCAGGCTTGTCTCGAACTCTTGACCTCATGATCCGCCTGCCTTGGCCTCGCAAAGGGCTGGGATTACAGGCGTTAGCCACCTTGCCCAGCCTCTGGAACTTTTTTATCTTCCCAAACTGAAATTCCATACGCATTAAATAATAACTCCCATTCTGTCTCCTCCCAGCACCGGATAACCACCATTCTACTTTCCATTTCTATGAATTTGACTGCTCCAGGTACCTCATGTAAGGGGAATTATACAGTATTTGTTCTTTTATGTCTGGCTTATTTCATTTAGCATGTCTTCAGGGTTCAACCATGTCGTAGCATGTATCCATACTTCCTTTTTAAGGCTGAATAATATCTCATTGAAGGTACAGGCCACATTTTATTTATCCATTCATTCATTGATTGATACTTGGGTTATTTCCACCTTTTAGCTATTGTGAGTGCTGCTACAGCGAACATGGGTGTACAAATATCTGTTTGAGCCTCTGCTTTAGTTTTGGGTATATACCCAGAAATGGGATTGCCAGATCATATGGTAATTCTGTTTAATTTTTTGAGGAATTGTATACCTATCACTTTTTAATGGAGTGAATTGAAGAACACTTCAAAGAATGAAGTATCCATGACTTGAAGGAAGAAGCCAATTAGAATGCCAGCCTTTAGGCTCCTGTTTGGATTACCTCCTGGGAGGTCATGTGTAAATTCATCTTTTCTTCACACGAGATAAAGAGCAATGGGTATAAAGTCTAGCTGTGGCAGCTGGGTGCAATGGCTCATGCCTGTAATCCCAGCACTTTGGGAGGCTGAGGCAGAAGGATCGCTTGAGGCCAGTTGAGTTGGAGATCAGCCTGGGCAACATGGCAAAACCCTATCCTCTGCAAAAAAAAAAAAAAAAATACAAAAATTAGCTGGTCGTGGTGGTGTGTGCCTGTAGTCCCAGCTACTTGGGAAGCTGAGATGGGAGGATCACTTGAACACCGGAAGTTGAGGCTGCAGTGAGCCATGATAGTGTCACTGCACTCCAGCCTGGGTGACAGAGTGAGACCCTGTCTCATAAAAAAAATCTACAGCTGTGGCAAAATTTACTTCTTTGTGACTTCAGGTGTGACCTCAGATATGCAGGACAAGGGTCACAGTTTTTCATTTACATTAATCATAACTTTTTAGAATTTTTAAAGTTTTTGATTGGTGACTTAAATAGTGCATAGACAACAAGTTGCCTTTGACTTCTATAAATAGTGTAAAACGAAGTAACAAGCTGCCTCTTGGGGCATATGGGATTTTCAAAATAGAATATTGTTTTGTTAACCTGGCTCATCCAAATACTGTGCAATCTTGAACAAGGTCTTAACTTCCCTAGCTCATGTTGTTTAGCTATAAAATGGGGATAATAATGGTAATCAGAATGAAATAAGCTAATCTATGTGCTTGGTGCCTGACACATAGAAAGCATTCATTCAGTGCAAGCTATTAATATAATATTTCCCATTGATTTTAAAGGTGTTTAGACAATTCCAATACACCAGAAACTGTTATTTTTAAATGAGTTATTACTCTTTTACAGGAGGTGGCATCTATTTGACTGTCTTGAGATGAGACTGGCCTGGGAGCTCTAGAATGGTGGTTCTTAACTGGAGCAAAAGGTGGCAGGAGCATGTGAGAGCTCTAGCATAACTCTGGCCTTAAAGTAAGCAGAAGCTATGTATTTCCTAAGGGTGAGTGTTGGTAATTTTTATAGATTGCTGAGGCCACGGGGTCCAGATTAAGCAAGTGTGTTCCGAGGAGTCTGACTTCACTGTGCTTTGACTGAGGTAGATCCAGGACTCAGCAGGCGGCTGTTTTTGAAGGCTGATCATTCTTCCACTCCTTCACTGGAAATTAGCCAAGAATTATAAAAACAACAGTTTAACTCCATGCAACCAAGTGGTTGTCTCATAATGATTAGTTCGGAGCTTGTGCTAAGTACTCCGTGTGGAGTTCCCAGGATTATTTAACAAGAGAAAATGTTGGCTCTGCAGGAGTGCCTAGTAAATTTTGAAACGCAGACAATCCTACTTCAGTGGAAAAATCCTCATCTTAACCCTGAGTCTCTGGTCTGTCTCTGGCTCCCTTGTGCAATCTGGGGGGATTGTGCTTCATGTCTGGTAGAAGAGGACAGGTCTATGAGAAGGAGGCATGTACACACAGCTCTAAGAAGTGGGGACCGGCTTCTACACTTTCTGCCAGGTTAATCTCAAATGGTGCAGATAATAACAAACACATATGATGCTTCTATATGCCAGGTGCTGTTTTAAGCACTTTGTAGGAATCGCCCAATTTAATCCTTGTAACTAAACTCTGAGGTTGGTAATGTTATCCCCATTTTATAGGTGGGAAAACTGAGGTGCAGAAACATTAAGTAACTTGCCCAAGGTACAGCTAGTAAGTGGCAGAATGAACCAGGCAATGCTACGCCAGGCTTTTTGCCTATCATGCCTGTTGAATACAAGCTAGAAAGACAGCTTTTGGGTACTTGGTACTCTGTCTTCTGAGTAAAGGATTTATCCATTTTATTAGTTTCCTGTTTGTTCCTGCCATAAAAAATTACCACTAATCAACTCAGTATAGCCATTAAATTTGGGAAAAGGAAGTATTTTAGACATTCTAAATTTTTTGGCACGGTGACTGTCTAATCATGAACAGTGATGTGCATTGCCAGAGAAGAAGCTATGAGTTACTGGGGTTGGCTGGTACCTGCTATTAAAATGGTGCTTGGTCGGCCGGGCTGGGTGGCTCATGCCTGTAATCCCAGCACTTTGGGAGGTCTAGGTGGGTGGATCATGAGGTCAGGAGTTCGAGACCAGCCTGGCCAAGGTGGTGAAACCCCGTTTCTACTAAAAATACAAAAATTAGTCGGGCACAGTGGTGGGTGCCTGTAATCCCAGCTACTTGGGAGGCTGAGGCAGGAGAATCGCTTGAACCTAGGAGGCGGAGGTTGCAGTGAGCTGAGATCGTGCCACTGCACTCTAGCCTGGGCAATAGAGCAAGACTTCATCTCAAAAAAGGAGAAATAGTGCTTGGTCATCATCAAAGCTGAGAAGTCATCACAAAAACATGAAAGAAGAAAGAAAGGCTGGGCGTGGTGGCTCACGCTTGTAATCCCAGCACTTTGGGAGGCCGAGGCGGAAGGATCACGAGGTCAGGAGATCGAGACCACGATGAAACCCCGTCTCTACTAAAAATACAAACAATTAGCCGGGCGTGGTGGCGGGCGCCTGTAGTCCCAGCTACTCGGAGAGGCTGAGGCAGGAGAATGGCGTGAACCCGGGAGGCGGAGCTTGCAGTGAGCCGAGATTGCGCCACTGCACTCCAGCCTGGGCGACAGAGCGAGACTCTGTCTCAAAAAAAAAAAAAAAGAAAAAAAAAAAGAAAAAAGAGTGGGAAGAGTACAGAAGTAGCAGATATGCAAGAAAAGATTTAGAAGCATCAAAAGGCACATGAAGCCATGGTGGGCACTGACCTAGTGAGAGAGGGCACAGTAAGAGTATCACTGTTTAGAAGAAATGAACTCATGATGATAATTTATACTGTCTCTCAGTGACTTAAAGTGTATTCAGCACATTCTGAATAGGGAAACTGGGAAGCATGGAATCCTTTATAGAGCAGTTTTCTACCACGTTTACATTGTAGTACCTGTAGGTTTAGCAAACAGTTAAATGGAAAATAGGCTCATTTAGAAGCTCTTTAATCAGGCAGGATGGCAGAGGTATATATTGTTCTTAACATAATTTCTATAGCAACAGGACTTTCTGAAATATATCCATAACTCAGTTATGAATATCCACTTTCTATTTTTTGCCTTGGGTAATCAAAAACAGAGACCCAAATTTGGGACTGAATGCAGAACTCGTGAGGGGCTTAAACATTGTTTTCAGTGTGTTTATCCCCCTCTGCTTTCATTGTCCTTGTCTACTTTTATTTTCCCTTTACCCAATTTTAAGATTTCTTTTATTTATAAACCTTTTTTTCCCTAACAGATCTTTTTTTATTTTTTTTTATTTTATTTTTTGAGACGAAGTTTTGCTCATTGCCCAGGCTGGAGTGCAATGGCACGATCTTGGCTCACCACAACCTCCGCCTCCCTGGTTCAAGTGATTCTCCTGCCTCAGCCTCCTAAGTAGCTGGGATTACAGGCATGCGCCACCATGCCTGGCTCATTTTGTATTTTTAGTAGAGGTGGGGTTTCACCCTGTTGGTCAGGCTGGTCTCAAACTCCTGACCTCGGGTGATCCACCTGCCTAGGCCTTCCAAAGTGCTGGTATTACAGGCGTGAGCCACCACGCCCAGCCCTAACAGATCTATTTTTGTAAACCTCCTCAAATATTTTTAGGAGATATAATTAAAGTGTTCATTGGACAAGTGAGTAGTTGTCTGATTTTCTGGTAGGTGACATGGCCCAGTGGTCCTCAGGGAGCTGATTTTCTGGTAGGTGACATGGCCCAGTGGCCCAGAGCTGGGCTCTGACTTTGTCATTTGCTAATGCTTAGCTCTGGTTTCCTCTCCTGTAACCTGAAGTAATGAAATTGTAGTACCTGCCTGATGGCATTATTAGGACAAAATGGAACAGCAAATATAAAGCACTCTCACAGAGAGAGTGCCCAGTGAGAGAAAGAGGAAGCATTCTGTGAAGAGGAGACAGGCTGTGCCCAGGCCTGGCCTTAATGCGTGCATGCATGTAGGATTGATTAGGGAAAGGAGAGCACAGCGCATGGCGTGTCTGGACTGCCATGGGAGGCAAGGATTCTGGAGACACTGAGGAGGCATCCACAGTCAGACCTTTCCTGCTCCTGCCTCCTCAGCTTTATCTCCTGCAGGACTCTAAGCCCCTGCCTTTCTTGCTGTTTCTTTCCCTGCATTCGTTTAATCCATCTGGAGACTATGCTAGCTCAGTTAAGCTGGGGGGCTGCCCAACCTTAGTGGTTCCAGCAGGACTGAGGATCGGTTCAACACTCATAACACTGGTGGCCACCATTCTGGGAGACAGATTCTTCATTAAAATTTTATTGCTTAGTTTCTTTTTTTCTTCTCCATCCTCTTTATTTACTACCTTCTGTTATACATAAACTTTTGAAGTCTGAATAGCAAACAGCTGTTAATGTTGCCATTGCAGAACCACAGACACAACTTAAAATAAATGAATTGGTTTATAATGACATGGAGAAATGCTTATTCATGAAGAAAAAGGCAAGATACACTGTAGGGAAGTTAGAACCTAAATAGTACGGGGAAAAGACTGGAAGGAAATATGTCAAATTGTTAACAGTTGTTTTAGATAGAATGATGTTTCGTGTTCTGTAGTCTTCATTTTTCCCAGAGAGACTTGTAAGTATTATAAGCAAAAGAAAAAAAAAACCCACATTAGTTCTCATATTATTCCTTCTGATTATGAGAGATGAAGTTCTCATCTGCTCGGATTTGACTAGTGTGGGCTAATAAGTCCCAGGTAGACATTGTTGATGGGATGAAATGCCAATGATCATTTTGCTGGCCTTGCTTTTCGGTTACCTTTTACCTGAGCGTCTGAGCTCCATAACACCACTTGTGCCTCATGGGTCAGTGCGTGCATACCACACAGAAGTGTGAGTTGTTCGTGCATGCTGGGGTTAGAAACTGGAGGATAGACTCAGTCTGAGATGGAAATTCTTGGGTACTAACTTCATGGATCAGTTTCAGAGCAGGTTTTCCCATGGTCTGTGCCAGTATCCTCAGTCTTGACGCTCTCAAGTCAACAGGATTAGAATGTGTTTGCGCAGTTTTGGGTTTCCCTTCATCGGCATCCAGTCATTTTCAGTGAGCAGAATTTCGGTCAGCTGGCACATCACCAGCAAGGGCCAAATTAGACATAATTGCACATCAGTTTCACGTTAAGGTCTGTGGCTTAATGTGCTCTGCAAAAGCATGCCAGGCCTGGGGCTTTGTTCTCCCTGGGAACAGCGTGCCCCAGAAGAAAGGTTACAGTATAAATCATCATCCAAACCTAGACACCTAGGAAAGGGGGATTCTGTTAGTTTTTCCAAGGCAACCATATAAATTGTGCCAGCCCTGGGCAAGCCAGGACTTACGGTCACCCGGCCCATAAGGATGGGTCTGTGCAATGACATTCACTTTCCTAGACAGTCTTTACAGCAACCTTTGGAGCAGAAGGGAAACCAAACAGTTGGAGAGGATGCTACAGCATTCCAGAAAAGGGGAAGCCGGGTTCCTTTTCAGGAAAGTTGAGCTAAAAATAGAACATCACCATTCAACAGTTGCTCGGGCTCTTCAAACACTGGGGCTTGTGCCATTGTTCCTTTTCTTTGCATTTCTTATGAGTCCTGGCTCCTTTTGCTTTGTGTTGTAAGGGAACTGGTCTATGTGCCGAGTCTGCTGGGAAGCAGCCCCTTTAATACAGGGAGGGCACTGGACGAGAGGATCACTAAGGCCCCTTCCAGCTCTCACAGCCCATGATTTTATAATAGGTAACCTAAGGCCTGTGCTGCATGGGTAATGAGGAAGGACAAGTAGGGACCCTTCTTGATGAAAGGACAGGGCCCCTGCCCCTCCATCCCTGGCTGTCACACACTCAATGGCAGGCTCTTCTCTGAGCCAAGTGGGGAAAAACCATGGAGTGTGTGTGTGTGTGTGTGAGTGTGTGCAGGACTTTACTGAAAAATGAGTTGCATAGTGGAGTCATCAGTACATAATGGGTGACGGGCACTGAGAGAGAAGAGAAAATAACATTAGAGTTAAATCCTGTAGGTCAGGGTTTCTCAGCCTCAGCACTGCCAATATTTAGGATTGGACAATTCTTGGTTGTGGGGTGCTGACTTGTGCATTGTAGGATGTTTAGCATCATCCCTGACACACTCACTTCCAGTTGCAGTCCCCTTCACTTGTGACAACACAAAATGTTTCCAGACATTGCCACATGGCCCCGGTTAAGAATCACTGTTATAAGTAAAGAAACAAAATTGTTTTCTGGACATTTCTTTTTGTGAAGCTGTGTGTTGCCTGGCCAAGCTCCCACCTTAAGCTTTTATAATACCATTTACTGGACCAATTAGTGTTGTGACGGTGGGTGGTGATTTAAAATGAAATACCCTCACTTTCATGCTCTTGGATTTGGCTTTGAAATAAAGTGAGCTGAGCTCTCTCCCCTCCCCTTTCAAGAGTGCATGAATAATGAGGTCTTTCTGCCGGAAATAGGATTATGCTTGTTCCCACAACTTAAAACTATTTTTTCAAAATTTCTACTGTGACTAGCATCCTAGGTTTTATCCTGACAGAAACGTTCCATTTTAAATGACAGTTCTCTAGAACAGTGCTTCCCACACTTGAATGCACGTGTTTCATGTGAGGGTTTGGTGAAATTGCAGATTCTGTTCCCGCAGGTCTGGGCTGGGCCCCGAGACTCTGCATGTGTAACAAGCTCCCAGGTGATGCCGGCACTGCAGGTCTCCAGGCCACACTTAGTAGTGAGGCTCTGCTACGGACCAGTTCTTGACATAAAAGAAAAGTTGGCACATATGTCCAGGAGGATGATGAAAGGCTCTGAGTGGGGGCAGCGTAAGCTTTCAGCAGTCTGTTGTGTGCGGGGCTGCTCGCAGACCCTTCTGTGTGCTGGAGGTGAGCCCCTGAGCCCGTCTGCAGCCTTGCAGGCTGTCAAGCAGTGGGAGGACCAATGCCTGCAGTGCCTTACCTGGCACTGAGGGGAGCAGTTTAACAGGACAGCCTGAGACAGATGGCTGCACCCTCTGAATGGGCACTGAAGGGGCAAACCAGCCCCAAAGAGGCAGCAGCTTGGACTGTTAGACTCTGAGCTATTTGGTGGCTCCCTGGGTGTGGTTTGAGCAGAGACTCACAGAGGAGCACCAGCCCCTCAGAAGGGCTTTGGCCTGCCTTTCTGCTTGCCCAGCTCTGCAGGGTGATGGGCAGCCAGACACCTTCTTTCCTAGCTCAGTGCTGCCCTTGTTACCCTGAAGCCTTTGTTGCTATGGGTCTGCTGGGTACCTGGGAAGGGAGGAGTGGGGTATGGTATTGGGCACCAAGTGAAGTGAGTAAAATGTTTAAATCTGGTAATGCAAAGGAAGATGGGGAGCCCAGGAACCCACTGTTCTGTGCCAGGAGTTTGCTTTGAATCTTTTTTTTTTTTTTTTTTTTTTTTAAGATGGAGTTCTGCTCTTGTTGCCCAGGCTGCAGTGCAATGGCGCGATCTCGGCTCACTGTAGCCTCCACCTCACGAGTTCAAGCGATTCTTCTGCCTTAGCTTCCCAAGTAGCTGGGATTACAGGTGTGCGCCACCACACCCAACTAATTTTGTATTTTTTTAGTAGAGACGGGGTTTCACCATGTTGGTCAGGTTGGTCTCCAACTCCTGACCTCAAGTGATCCACCCGTCTCAGCCTTCCAAAGTGCTGGGATTACAGGAGTGAGTCACCATGACTACCCTGAATCTTAATCTGTAAGTGGGCAGTGTCTTTCCATTGCTTACTAAACCAACTTACTTAAAAAAAAAAAAAAAAAGTTTCTCAGCCACTTAAAAAAAAAAAAAAAAAGGTTTCTCAGCCGGGTGTGGTGGCTCATGTCTGTAATCCCAGCACTTTGGGAGACCAAGGAAGGCAGATCACCTGAGGTCAGGATTTCGAGACCAGGCTGGCCAACATGGTGAAACCCCACCTCTGCTAAAAATACATAAATTAGCCAGGCGTGATGGCACATGCCTGTCGTCACAGCTACTCGGGAGGCTGAGGCACGAGAATCGCTTGAACCTGGGAGACAGATGTTTCAGTGAGCCAAGATTGCGTCATTGTACTACAGCCTGGGTGACAGAGCAAGACTCTGTCTCAAAAAAAAAAAAAATTCTAGAAGTACATTGCTTTCCTAGAAAAACATCTGAAATGAAAAGTGATTCCTTCCATTGAGAAGTGGGTCATATATGTTTTCTCTTATAGATACTTTTTGACCTTATTACCCAAATATAATCATTTTGTGTACTTAAGGCATTTTTCTTTTTAGTTTTTATTCCTGTTTTTCTCTTTTTAAAAATATATCTATGTTAGGCTGGGCATGGTGGCTCACACCTGTAATCCCAGCACTTTGGGAGGCCGAGGCGGGCGGATCATGAGGTCAGGAGATCGAGACTATCCTGGCTAACACGGTGAAACCCATCTCTACTAAAAATACAAAAATTTAGCCGGGCGTGGTGGCGGGCGCCTGTAGTCCCAGCTACTTGGGAGGCTGAGGCAGGAGAGCAATGGCCGTAAGACAAATCTGCACTGCACTCACCTGGCGACAGAACAAAATCCTCAAAAAATAATATATTAATATGTTAAAATTAGTTAACATTCCCATCACCTTGATGAAGGGTGTTGAACTAAACTTGTGCTATTCATAATTCTTTGAAATTAGAAGAACATCAATCTATGAAAGTCTTTGTGGGAGAACTGAAGTCCAGAGATCCTGCCCAAACCTTCAATCCCAAGTTCACTAAGGATTTGCATTTGTATTCCAGCTGAATGAAAAGGAGACACACACATACACAGACACACACACACACACACACACACACGACTATTTCATTTGTGTAGGATTTAGGACATTTTTTAGTTTTCTCATGGCATCCATCTAGGTGGAGAGAGTAGATATCTGTATCCTGTGGGTGGGGACAGGAGTTCCAGTGATTTAAAGACTGATGTGAGGTCCTAGTGTAGCCCTCAGAATCCTTGGACTTGTCTTTATAGCTGGAAGTAATAGGATTTGAGGTGTGAAAAATGTTACCTGCTTGAATTAGCCAGGCAGACCTATATATGTGGTTCTAGTTACATAGTGCTCTGTGACAAATCACCTCAAAACTTAGTGGAATAAAACCACCACCATCTTATTTGCACAGATTCTTTGGGTCAGGAATCCAGACAGGACACAGTGGGAATGGCCTGTCTCTGCTCCATTTACTGGACCAATTAACGAGCTTCAGCTGGGAAGACTGAAACTGCTGGGGGCTGGAACCATCTGGAAGCTTCTCCACCTATATGCCTGGTACCTGGGGTGGGATGACTCGAAGGCTGGACTCAGCTGGGGCTGTTTACCAGAGCACCTGCGAGTTGACCCTTCATGGAGCTCAGCCTTCTTGCAGCATGGCAGCTGGCTTCCCAAGTGGGAGGGTTCCAAGAGTGAGCGTCTCCACAGAACAAATGTTCCAAGAGACCACGTGGAAGCTGCATGGATTTTTATAATTTAGCTTTGGAAGTCACATAACAGCGTTTCTGCCACTCTTTATTCGTAGGAGCTATTGCAAGTCTCCCCAGATTTAAGGAGAGGGGACCCGCCTCTCAATAGAAGGAATAAAAAAATTCACAACCACTTACACAGAAAAAGCACATAAACCATTTCATGTTACACCATGGTGCTAATTCAATGAAAGATTAGCTTGAGTAGAAGTCAGGAAAGTTGTATCAAGAATGAGTTAATTGTCAATGGGGGAAAAAACATGAACCGTGTATATTGTGAAGAATTAATGAAAATAATTGCATTCGCCAGG